>NW_012192627.1:96583-106159 GCF_000956335.1 Plasmodium fragile | reverse complement strand
TTTTTTTTTTTTTTTTGGCTTGTCTAGGGGTTCCTCCCTTCGCTTTTAATTACTACGTTTGTGTGTGTGTTGATTTATAGTGTCCCTTCTGGGCTTTTCTACATTTTGAGAATGGAGACACAAAGACACACAGAGGCAAAAGGAGGGCTCGCGAATGCACAAGGGAAGGGACATTTCCCCCACACCCAGTGGTCTTTTACAAATGGTAAAAGGGATCACACTCATGAGTATTTCCCCCTCCTAATGAGAAGCAGAAAAGAAGAATCACTATGTGTGATTTTTATATGTGGACCCCTTTTTTTGGTGGTTATAGTTCAATATGTTTTTCACCAGAGTATCAATTTTCACTTTGCTTTGATGCGACGATGGGGTTCTTTTTTTTTTCCACCTCGCGATGAGGTCCTCGGCGTGGTAAGTCTCCCTCTCTCTTTCTCCCCCATCGCTCACCAGGGCGCAATTCATTTTGGACGCAAAGAATTAGACGCTGTTTACTCCGATGTAGTGGTGGTAGTTGAAAAAAAAAAAAAAAAAAAAAAAAAAAAAAAAAATGGTTTGGGCGAAGATGCAAAGTGAGGAGAACAGATGCAAAATGAGAGCAAACGCTGTCAACAAAAAAAGGCGCAAAAGGAAAAGACAAAGAAAAGTTTCGTATTTTTTAAAAAAGATTAAAAAGAGAGCAGCCTCGTCGCTAAGGAGCGTATTTGCCGCTAAACAGAACAGCCTTGCCGCTAAGGAGCGTATTTGCCGCGAAATAATAGACGTGGCGCTAACGCAGCGAGGGCAACTTGAGGTCCACGTCGCTGTACTGGATGACCGCGGCGCCGAGGCTCTTTCTGGGCGTGCCCATGACGTAGGGCTCGTAGCTGATTTTGATGGTGACCTCTTTGTAGTCGCCCTTGGAGGAATCGTAACACTTGCAGGAGAAGTGGGTCGCGAAAACGCGCTTGACTTGGATGAAAGAAAGAATGGGTTTGTTCCTCTCCTTGTATATAAACATATTCACTGCTTCTATTAGCGAGTCCTTTTTGTGAACCACGTTATCCTTAATGACATTGTCAAAGCAATCTGGGGGGTGCAACTTGGTGTGTGAAGGACAAGCCAACCCAACTATGGAGTCATCTTCCACTTGTACCTCACACACATAATTCTTCGGAACGTCATCCCATCTCTGGCTAAAGGAAAAGTGAGTAGAGTAATCCCCTACAAAATCACACCCAAATATATTCACATAGTTTGGCTTCACGAGAACTTTAACGATGCCAGTTTTGCCTCTTCTACTTTCGTTCATGGTTAATGAATTATCACAGGAAATAAAAAATTTTGCTTCCCTTAGAAGAAGTGGAGAAAAATAAATCGTTCCAGCATATGTATTTTCACTTACTTCTGTTTCATAATTAACAAATTCTATAACGTCATTTATATTCTTTATTGTTAGAATATCCTTTTTTGCTTTTTCCTCCTCATAATTAAGAGGATTCAAATTTTCCACATCTTCAATTGTTGCTTTGGGTCTTTCTGTCTTTAGGGCAACGATTATTTTATTGCCCATACTGTCGTAATCGACCTTCATTTCGTTTTTGTCTTTATCCTTTTCATTTTCTCTTCTCTTGGACCCATCAGAATCTGCACCGCTATGTGAAGAATCTTTCATTTTCTCCTTAACCAGTTCCATGACCATTTTTTCCTTCTCCGCTTCACTTGGCTCGTCTTTACTGGAGTCCTTTTCCATGACGTACACATACTCGAAGAAATTTTCTGGGCTGATTTTAGATTGCCTGAAGTGTTGGGCATTTCTCAGGGGGCACACAACCTTGAGGAAGCTGAATTCCGATGCCGCTACAGTGATTTCGTGCACCTGTTTTGTTCGCATGGGGTTTAACACGTTTTCCTCTTCTTCCACATCATCCTCTTCCTCTTCCTCCTCCTCATCGTCGTCGTCATCCTCCTCGTCGCCACCCTCTTCTTGACCCCGCACGTGGAGGAGTTGCGCGGTGGTGGGCCCAGGTGCATTTTTTCCTACCCCCCCATGCGGTTTGTGGCGAGTTGCCTTACCTCGCTTCGCCGCGGGAACCACATCAATATCCAGCACGTTCTCTGAGCTAATGTTAAGTGGCCCAGAAGAAAAGTCATAAAAGTAGCTGGGCTGTTCAAACGCGAAAACATGATGAGTGATCTCTTTCTTGAACCAGTTATTCAAATCATCCCCAATGATATTAATTTGAATAATGCCTGTTTTTATCCTCTTGACTGAATTGCATGTACAAAAAATTTTCATCGATTTGGGTATTTTCTTCGGAAGAATGATATAAGATGGGGTATAATTCACATCATATATTTTATTTTTAAGAATGTGTACTCCTTTTAGTAGTTTCTCTAGCTTATGTGTTTCTAACTCCTTGTCTACTCCCTCGATCTGCACCGACTCAAAGCAATTTTCAGGGGCAGTGAGGAAATTATGAGGGCAGCTAAAACCAACCACATCATTTTCTATGGCTTCAATATTACAGTATATATTTTTTCCCTCCACGAGTTCTATCTCAAATTCAAATGAGTTATTTTTATATGTATTGTTCACTCCACTTGTTTCTTTCGTGTCAGATGTGGAGGAGTGATGGACCTGGTTACTAACATCTGAAGGGTCTATAAAATCACAACCCAAAATTTTATTATTATTTTTTTTTACAAAAATGGAAGCATAACCGATGACGCGATTTGTTCCGTTTTCTCCAATGTGCTCACAGGAGAAATTAAAATTCTTTGAGGAGTCAGCATAGGGAGATATAATAAGTTCGAGTTCCCCTTTTTCGAAAAAGGAAACGTTCTGTTCATTTGTTTTGTTAACAATGATGGTTCCGAAGAGAAGGCTGTTCAATCCTTTCACCAAGGAAATGGAGTCGTTGCCCAGACTGGATGTGTATATGAAACGTGGTGTACTAAGTGGGCGTCCTCCCTTTGCAGGAACATTTTCCATCCTAGAGGGACACTTGATTGAAAATTTGTCAAAGGCACTCAAATCGATGTTACACTTGTAGACGATGGTGTGGTCGGGGTAGTTTTCCACATCGGGGACATTCTCCTGATAATGCTGGATCTGCTTCTTAACATACGCAATGTACTGCTTCTTCATTATTTCCTTCCTCAATTTAAAATTTAAACTAAAGTGTGTAAATTCATTATGTTCATAGGAGAGAATATCTTGTAAGTACCTTTTCAATAATTTGTCCAAGTCTACCTTAGATCGATTTACAATATTATAATGTTGCTCAGTAAAATCACAAACGTAAGTGTCTTTTGCATAATATGGGGGAACATCAATAACTAGCTTTTTTTCCAAAGTATAATTTTCTTTAGATGTAGAAGACGGGTTCTGAGGCAGGTTCAGAAATATAGTTCCCACATTCTTACTCTCATAATCTTCACAAGTACAGTAAAAATTCAGATCCTTCGTATTACTCATTTTGGATATGATCAAAAAAGCTGAAGAATTTTTCAACAAGTAATTTGTATTAATTACTTTCACATCATTAAAAATATTTTCAACATTTTCAACATTCTCTTGATCCATGGTACTTTTTATATATACATTATGGAAACAGTTGTTTGGATTAATTTTTCCATTTGGGCAATTCAAACTGACAATAATATTTTCCTTCAACTTGATGTGACATTCCTTGTTTGAATTTTTTAAAGAATGCACCTCGGAGTAGTAAAAGGTCTTATTTGAATTTCCTGAAAAATCACACCCATAAAATCTTTTCTGTGTTACTCTCTTAGGAATTTTTATAACGACTACTCCTTTTTTTCCTTTTTTATTTTCAATCATTGTCTCTGAGTTGTCACATAAGAGCTTTATGATTATATCGTCCTTCACTATGAGTGGAGTGATGAATGTAAATTTTCCATTTTCCTTAAACTTTTTACTTCGGTCTAGGATTATCGTTCCTGGGAGGATGTCGGACAATTTTTTTTTTCTGCTCACATGTATTACGTCTTCGAATTCGTCGGGTACATATTTGATGTTCTTGTACTTGCTCAGCTCTTCTTCGCTCAGGAGTTGATCCTCCTCTGGTAAGGCAGCCCCATGGAGCCCATTTCGGCCCGCCATTCGAGTAACACCTCCCACGCTACGCATTCCAACGCTGCGAAGTCCAACACTGCGCGTGCTAATCCCACTGCTGAAGCGGTCGGCCGCAGGCGGATTGACGTTCCTGGGGCAGCGCACCTCGACGAGGCTCAGGTTTTCCTCCAATTCGACGAAGCAGGAGTTGATGGCCGGCAACTCGTCTTGGGGAGCCAACGAACTGTCTTCCCTCGTAAAGTCACAAATGTGTTTCTTTCTCATTATGGGTGATGGTCTCCTATTGACAAATTCGTTTCCAATAAGAAAGTCTGACTCGTACAGGTGGTCTATTTTTTGTACATTCTTGATTCCCCTATTGGATGTATTTAGCTCGATGTTCATTTTGTTCTCCTTTTTTGGAGGACCTATTAATAACCCGGCACGCCCCTCCTCCTCCTCCTCCCCTTCCGATAGTGAGGGAGCTTCCTCATTGCAGTAGCAAAATATGTTCAGATGGCCGACAAAGCTTTGTGGTATCTTCAAGTAAGAGACACCTTTATTATTGGTGAAATTTTTAAAGTCCTTGTCATAGCTGCTGAGGTGCACAAGTTCATCGGAGCTGTTATATGCTGTTTCAAAACATCCTGGGGGGGTCAAATATAACCCTTCTTGTATAGGACAAAATATTCCTATGTAGTCAATTTCTCCATTACTTTGCACGACGCAATCTTCAGAAGAACCCACTTTTATTTTTTTCTTCAAAATACTATTCTCTTCCTTGTTTTTGTAAAAGTGGCACCCGGGAACCACCCTTCCCTCCGTCCTGAGGTGCACAGACATAATACCGTTGTTTCCCGTGTTACCCATTTTTTTCGTTTTATCATTTATGCAGGCAAATTCGATGACAGCATTTCGTTTTATATAAGGCGGGAGTTGAAAGATAAAGAGTCCGTGGTGAATACTGTTGGGGAGTCCTAAATGACTTGCGTACATTTGATTAATTTCATCGTTTTCGTCTGGTGGTAGCGATGCGTCTTCCACCCCTTCTCCTCCTCCTTGTCGATCCGTTTTTTTCATTCTAGCTATTTTAATACGAACCGTATCTGTGATGAGAACCCCCGGAATCATTTCGTCAATGCTCTTTACATTTTGCATATAACGATTGATGACGTAGGCGGGAGCTTTCTTCGGAAGGTGAAAGGACTTAGAGTAGTTGTTTCTCTTTTTTCCAAAGGCTCTAATTTGTTCCTTTATTCCTGGGTTGCCATAATTGTATAGAAGATCTGAAAGCAGTTTTTCATTCTGCTCATCGATTAGGTTGGTAGGACAGATCATGGCGATATATTCCATGGGCTTTGGAAAAACTTCACAAATGTAGTTCACTGGCTTTTTCCTTGTTGGCTTAAGGACAGAATTGCTTCCCATGAAATCACACACGTGAGTCCTCATCGGATGCGATACGATAGATTCGTATTTCACCTTCGGAATAGTATTATAATCATACAATTGGTCTTCATTTATATAATTCACAATTACTCTCTTTTCTATTTTATCTTGATCATCCTCCTGGACACAGTAGCATTGGAAAGAGTAGGACCTGGTCAGGCTACTTGTAAAAGCTGCTAGGGATAATTTGGGGTCCTTATAAGAATATATAACAATATTCTGAGCAAAAATATCTCCTAACCGGTAAAGATACCCATGGTAGTACAACTCGGTAAAACAATAACTTGGCTTCTTCACTGTTCCATCAGGACACCTAAACCCAAAGCTGCTATTCGAAGTTACATTAATTTCACATACATCTCCTTTAATATATGCATTCAAATAGTCATATAATCTAGAGCTTTTAAAATCACAGAAGGAGACTGTATTGTCTTTTAAATTTGTTTTTACGTGCAGTAGAATATGAGCCTTTTGATGACTGTCGTTAGTTTTATTAGGAATAACACATTCAATGATCAGGGGATGTGGGCCATGGTTGATATAGGCGGTCATGAAATATTTGTAGTCTGGAAATTTCCATCTCAAATCTTCTATATGTATATCATCGGAGAATAAAGTGATGTCGCTAAATTTTTCCAGAGGCTGAGTCCCATTTAAATATTTCACCGTCTTGATCGGCTCATCAATAACAACCCCCCTAGCCTTCTTCACCTCACAATTATACATAAAAAGAGAAAACTCGCTTATAGTCCTTTCACACACCTGTGTGGACCTTTTTTTGTCATCATTATATTCAAAGTGGCAATATTTGTAAGGAACTCCATTAAAGTATTGGAATTCTTTTTTGTCTGGTTCTATAAAGTATGTTTTTGTCGTTGGACTCACCTCTGCGTCTCCAAAAGTGGCTTTCTTCTTTTTCCCCTTATAAGTAAAAGAGCAAGAAAATTCAAATTCATCTTCAAAGTTTTCATCATTCACATAAAAATACCGAAGCTTAAAATCAGGTCTATCTAAAATCAAACATCTACCATATTGGTATTCAATTTCGAGAGCAATATCCCTTTGTTTTCCATTAACCACTTTGAAGCAATTTTCAGGATCTAATTCTGCATCTGCCAATTTGAACCCTAACACGCGATTTTTGTAACTCCCAAATTTATAATCATCTACATTTTCATCTACAATTCTTTCGAAAAATTCTGCGTCCATAGGGTCTGTACTCAGGCCTACTATTTTTTCACTACTACGAGGGATTCTAATACGGACCTTAATCACATCTTCAAATGTATACGTCTCATTTATTTCTGTATTAGCACATCTAATCACTATGTCAGACACCTCTCTGGTAAATGGAGGTGCAAAGAATTCAATGATTCCAGTAGACATAACATTTTTCAACCCCCAGCTAGCCTCATCTGCATAAAATAAAACAGGGTAATCTTTCGTTGTCAATATTTCTCCTTCACCTTCCTTTATTATTTTGTACAGGGCATCACTAGGTTGGGTAATGATGTGAGAAAAATTTAGAGTCGGCTTGAAACATATCACCACAATCCTGTGTAAAGTCATAATATGATTTACGAATATTTCATTCTTTCCATTGTCTCTCTTTTTACCCTTAACGAAATAGTCAAACAGATTCACCACTGTGTAGTTACCACCTATCGTATTAACGTATGGTAACAGATCCTTATTTGTGTCATCGTCTGAAAGTTTCCTCACCTTGTTCATATTTATTCTTTGTAACAGTCCTGCATGATTTTCCATCCCCTTCCCCTCTTCGTTCACCTTTCCCTTGTTCCTACACCAAATTTTCAGCAACAAACAAAGTGCTTGGCTCTCCCCACGACCTCTCCATACATCTGTCAAGTAGCCGTATTCATCACTCCACACTGCGCCGCTTCCCCAACCGAGCAGCCGCTTCACGCCACCGTAGCTGGCCAGGAAGGCCACGACCAGCGCGCCGTACAAAAGCAGGCCACTCACCGCCCTGGCCCTGCTCATCGCGTCGGTTCGCCGGGCGGTAGCAGTGTGCGGCGTTGTTCGTCCCTTGGGGATTGCCCCTTAACACGTTTCTAAGGGTGTCTTTAGCTTTGCCCCTAATTTTTACGCAAAAATTTCCCCGTTGCTTCCTTCCGTTCGCCGTCCACACCCCTTTCACAGCTGGCACGAGCGGAGCGCACGTAGGTACTTACACACTCACATATGCGCGTATGCCTACGCATGCGCCGTCTGCACCTAAAGCCGAAGAGACCGCTATCACATGCGACTCTCCGCCTTGATGCTCCTTTCGTCGCCGAGCTCGTTGTACACCTCCCTCTGTTATTCTAATTTGTCTACCGTAAGGGTTTACTCCTTCGTTCGTGCATCATTGCTTTCACCCCTTTAGCCGATTGACCCGCTGTATTTGTCTCTATCTCTATCTCTTTTTGTTTTTTTTTTTTTAAATTCACTTTTTTTGAGGGACTCTTTCATATGCACAGCATGAGATTCACCTTTGAAATTTTCATCTACACATGAAGGCAGATAACTCTGCACGTTGGCACCACGCAGGGTGAAGCAGCAATGGAGAAGACGCTCTTTATAACGCCAATTTTGGCTAGCTCTTCCAATCGAACCGTTAGATGCGCACACATAGGGGGTTCGTATCAGCTACTTTCACAAAATATTGCAGCACACACACTGTGCGTTACGGGTCATGGGTACTTCTACACATGTGGAGTGATGGAGAAAAAATATATAAATTAGGAAAAAATAAAAGCTACATGCTTCATCATCCCGGTTGACTGTCTTTCACACTCCTACTCACAAAGCGCGCCCTCTGTCTTGTGCGCGATGCGGTTTGACTACCCTTAAATAGGGGCACTGCGTCGGGCCCGCAGTTTTGGCGTTCCATTTCGGAATGCACTTTGAGATGTTCCTTCTCTCTCTCCACGCTGCTGCTAACCATTTTGAAGGGTTCAAAATTGGAGAAGGTCCCCTTGGGGAAGCTACCATTTTGTTATCACAAAAAATTGGTCTCACGAGAATACTCGAATGTATACACAGTGGGCACAAGCCGTGTCGACAATCGGCCACCTTCCACGTCTCCCTTCTTTGGTCTCAGCGTAGGGGAAATGAAAAGGGTGACAAAGGAAAGTGTGGAAGGTCATTTTGAAAAACAAAAAAAAAAAAAAAAAAAAAAGAATAACGCAAGGTGGACGAATATAAATCGCCAAAGCGAACAAATATAAATCGCCAAAGCGAACGAATATAAATCGACAACGCGAACGCATATAAAACGCCACAGCGGTCCCGCAAATTTACACACACGCAGCCGAAGTGATAACTGCTGGAGAGTTTCTATTCACTGGGAGTCGGCGCTCTCATCTGCCCCCCTCCCTGCTGCATATTCTCCGTGAAGTGCTTCGATATAGACAAGGATAAGAAAAATATGGCCACATAAATCCAGTACTTGCGAATAAAAGATTTCGGCTTCTCCTTATCTTTCTCATTCGACTTCGCCTTTGGCTTGGCAACATTCTCCTCCGTTTTCAAGGTAGCCATGGTGATGGGCACAGACACGGACAAAACTTTAACAGCCAACATGCCAGAGAATATTTGCGTGTCTTCTTCCAACTCTTCACTCGTTCTGTAGTTTAAAATATAGGGCAAGTAATTATTATTTAATCCTATAAGTAGGAAAAAATCATCGACGTTTTGAATTTTCTTTTTTCCTACATATGTTTGTATACACGTCTTCTTATTTGCGTCGTCACATAATTGAAATAGGACGTAATCAAAATTTGGTTTGCGTAACTGCTCAATGAGTTTATCCTTTTCTTGTTCATAAGCATTTGAGGTGTTGAAAATTTGATTTTTGCTCAATACAAAGTGTCCTAGCTTATTCCATTTTGCGTTGTTCCCTTGGAAGGTGTTTATTTGATAATTCAGTTCGATTATGTTTTTATTGCACAGTGCCAGTGTTAGCAGTAGCACCACCTGTGAGAGGAGTGCAAGGAATCTGAGCCCCATCTTTTCCTCCTGCTGTTCTCTATTTTTTGTGCGTTTGCTTTGAAGCAGGGGCAAGG
>NW_012192627.1:72803-96483 GCF_000956335.1 Plasmodium fragile | reverse complement strand
AAAAAAAAAAAAAAAAAAAAAAAAAAAAAGAATAACGCAAGGTGGACGAATATAAATCGCCAAAGCGAACAAATATAAATCGCCAAAGCGAACGAATATAAATCGACAACGCGAACGCATATAAAACGCCACAGCGGTCCCGCAAATTTACACACACGCAGCCGAAGTGATAACTGCTGGAGAGTTTCTATTCACTGGGAGTCGGCGCTCTCATCTGCCCCCCTCCCTGCTGCATATTCTCCGTGAAGTGCTTCGATATAGACAAGGATAAGAAAAATATGGCCACATAAATCCAGTACTTGCGAATAAAAGATTTCGGCTTCTCCTTATCTTTCTCATTCGACTTCGCCTTTGGCTTGGCAACATTCTCCTCCGTTTTCAAGGTAGCCATGGTGATGGGCACAGACACGGACAAAACTTTAACAGCCAACATGCCAGAGAATATTTGCGTGTCTTCTTCCAACTCTTCACTCGTTCTGTAGTTTAAAATATAGGGCAAGTAATTATTATTTAATCCTATAAGTAGGAAAAAATCATCGACGTTTTGAATTTTCTTTTTTCCTACATATGTTTGTATACACGTCTTCTTATTTGCGTCGTCACATAATTGAAATAGGACGTAATCAAAATTTGGTTTGCGTAACTGCTCAATGAGTTTATCCTTTTCTTGTTCATAAGCATTTGAGGTGTTGAAAATTTGATTTTTGCTCAATACAAAGTGTCCTAGCTTATTCCATTTTGCGTTGTTCCCTTGGAAGGTGTTTATTTGATAATTCAGTTCGATTATGTTTTTATTGCACAGTGCCAGTGTTAGCAGTAGCACCACCTGTGAGAGGAGTGCAAGGAATCTGAGCCCCATCTTTTCCTCCTGCTGTTCTCTATTTTTTGTGCGTTTGCTTTGAAGCAGGGGCAAGGGACGGGGGGGGGGGGGGGGGTTAATTCTTCTCAGTTGAACCTTGGATAAAAAACTGGGTGTTCTTAGTGGTGGTGGTCGTGGTGGCCACGACACAGATGAAAGTAATCAAAAGGGGAGACCCCCCAAATGTGCCCAACACGTGTCACAAGCGTGAACAACTGCACGAACATACACTTGACATCACTGCACTTTACAAGGAAAAAAAAAAGGCGTTGCCAATTGTAATCAATTTTTTTACCTGCACTGCTAAGGAAAAAACAACCATGCAATTGTATCATTGTAGTATACAAAAAAGGGGGAATAAAAAAAAAAAAAAAAAAAAAAAAAAAACAGCCAAAATGAAACTTTTCATACGGCGCACTTTTGTTCATATTTCACTTGAACCGTTCAGAAAAAATTGCCAAAAAATATGAACATTCAGGCGAAAAAAAAAAAAAAAAAAAGCAAGCAATCACGTGTTTACGTGTTGCAGTAGTTTGTGTACCAACAAGTCTAGGAAATCGCTACAGGGGAAACGTTGAAATTATTCTTCTGCCCCCCCAAAAATATTCCCCCCATTTTTGCGTGTAAAGATTAACATCATGAGAGGTGTATATATGTAACAACATGACCAACTGTGGAGCAGCGCTCTTTTCACTGTGAATGCATTTTAAAAGGGCAAGTAGAGCGATACATTATTTTATACGTAACCCATTCTTTAATGGCAGAAGAGAGAAAAAGATTAGCGTAGTTTTCACTCCCTCCCTCCCTACATGACTTGATATAAATAGAAGCATATTTATATAAATAAAACATTCATATGGACGAAGCAACCACATGAGGATGTTTCGCCAAACGAAGAAGGGAAATATCTATTTGCAAATTTGCTCACATTCACCAGCGTCAAAAGTAGAGTGGTAATATGGCCCAAAACCCATGGTATGTTCAAAAGTCCAAGGCACTAAGAACGAGTAAATTGGGGAAGATCATTAACAAGTTCAATGAAGGTTAGGGCTGACACATACTTGCTCGGAGCATCCACACGGATGTCCTTTCATCTACACAAGGCATGCGTGCCACCTACGATTGGTTCCCTATGCAATTTTTGCACCATGTAATTGTGGCCTACAAATACATGCTGACTCTCTCCACCCTTCCCACTTTCCTCCAGATTACGACCACTTGATGTACATGTCCAAATTTATGAACATAAAAAACACACTGCAAAAAATTCACGATAATTCAGAACTGATAATTAACAAAAAAACGTTCAACGTAGTTCGCATAAGGTAAAGACTTTTCTCTCTCCATAAGAATGTAGAAAGAAACTCTTTGTGTGTGCATGCATTTATACACATTCCTCTTTCCTGTGTAAGTGTTCGAACAATTTTATTGATTCACATACACACCCGACTCGCGATCCCCGTCTCACTGTCCCCCCTTCTTTTTTTTTTTATGCCATTCTCATCAGCTGTGTAGCCCAATTGCAACCGAGATACTTGAACAATGTAAAGGACGGGTTGAGCATCTACCTTGCCAACTTTATGCTAAAGTAATGAGGACTATTAGAGTCCATAATTTGGAGAGCCTTTGGGTGCTGCTCAGCTGCGTTATGAGGATGATGTGTTGCACATTACTTTTTTTTTTTTTTTTTTTTCCCCACACGCAGGGCCAACCACGACGTGAAGGGATTCACCGTATGCTTCAACGGCATCAAGCTGAAGGAGAAGGAGCCCAAAGTTATCAATGGCGACGCGTCTGTGATGTTCTTTAAAATAACCTTCAATCTTTTACTTCTGGTGCTGAAGGAGGACTACCGGATAAGTAAGCCGTCGAGAGGGTGAAACGCGCAAAACAGTGAATGTATAAATGCCAGCTGAGCGACCGTACGATATTGTGACACTCATTCGAAACGCACACACAACGCCTTCCATCTGCCCCTTTTTCCAGAGGTCCAAATTAACAAAATAGAACCCCTAAAAATTCACCTGGACGTTTTTGGGATCATTGAAGCTACCTTCTCGGAGGAATTGTTTAAGAAATTCTCCTACAATTCTAGAAATGTAACAATTCGAGGTGCCTTCACTCGGTGCTGTTGCGTGGGGAGAGGAGGTGTCTCACTCACGTGTGCTTCGAATGTGACTCTCCGTGTTTTGTCCCCCACACGAGTTACGTGTTAACCATTTTATGCTACTCCTAACAAAAGCCCTGCGCTTAGTCGCATTAAGAGATGGTTATAGGTTAACATTATTTGTATGTCAATACGCGCATGTGTTGCTTTCCCCCCTAATTTTCCCCTGTACACCTCTCCCGTCGCAGAACACCTTCATAAAGGACAACAAGACTTATTCCCTCAACGACATTATTAACTTCACGATAAAAAAGTATGCTAAGGAGAGAGAGAAAAAAAAAAAATAATGCTAGCAAATGGGGTTGTCACCCAGGAGGGACAAAACACCATTTCGCCACTTCAATCTCACCGCTGTCACCACCCCACCCCTGCAGCGTTACCTACTCGGAGTGTGGCTCGAATGTGAAGCTCATTGGATGCATTTAGGACAGCACGGAGGAGACACGACTGTCCACACTAGCTCCATTATATTGTTTTTGTGTAACCCCCGTGTAAATCTGGACCGACCCAAACGTGTTCAACGATTGGATTAACGCATGCGTCGCTGTTTTTTTTTTTTTTCAAACCAGTTTTTTAATTTTTTTTTTCATAATTTTTACCATGTGCGAATGACTCGGCTCAATCGCGTGTTTGTGCATTTGTTCAAAAAATAAAAAGAAGAATAACGGAAAAAAAAATTTTTTTTTTTTATCAAATTAAGGGCAGCCGTCCGAATGTCACCAGAGGGGTAGCAAAGACTTTGCACAGTGCTAAACAGGGCTCATCCCCGCTTCACTGCGCTTAACTGCGCTGAGCTTTGCATAACGCCGCATAACGCCGCTTAACGCTGCTTAACCCGGCCCCACGATCTCAGCGGAGCTCGTTGAGGATGGCCTCAATGCGCTTGCGCGTCTGGTCGTGCAGACTCTGTATATGGTTCCGCTGCGCAAAATAAATGTCCTTCCCAATGCGACCGCGCACCTTCTCCAGCTTGGTCAGCATCTGCTTCCTCACATTCCTCAAGGTCCCCTTGGCGTCTTCAATCTTTCCCTTAATTTTTATTCTAATTTCGTTCTTTAGGTTTTCAGACAGAGGGGGGACAACTGCATAGACTGACCTGTCCTTCACGTAAAACTTAAGTTCCTTGTACTCCTTTACGAAGTGGTTGTATATGAAATTGACGTAGTAGGGGTCGTAGGGAGTGATAATGAATAAATTTTCCTTCTTCTTAATGTGACTTATATGTTTAATTATATGATTCTGGTCATTTATTTTTATTCTTTCATTTTCAAACATGGTATTGGACAGGCTGTTCAGATTAAATCGGTAGGACTCCTTCTTGATATAGCTGTAAACGCTCTCCATTTTTTCTGCACATGCTTTGTTTAGGGTGTCTAGGTCCTCTTCTGTGACAGGTTCCTCCTGTTCCTCCTCATCGTCGGGGGAGATGTCTTCCATTGAAGAGGCATCTTCTGTGAGGGGGTCTTCTTCCGTGTCCCTGCCCACTTCAACACCGTCCTCTTCCTCCTCTTCCGTCAAGCTAGACTTTATTCTTATATTATTACGCAGGTACAGGTCTGCTGTTTTATTTTTTCCCCCGGGTGTTTCCTTTGGCATGTTTCCCTTGTGACTTTTCTGCGTGTTCCTTTCTTGTCCTGTGCGAGGGTTAGAGGTGCCTTTACCTTTTCCTTTCGCCCTTTCACCATGGTCTTCTTCCTCCTCTTGGTCCTGCTCGTCTTCCTCATTCCCCTTATGCAAGTTTTGCTTGTTTATAATTTCCTGCACCTGATGTAACACCTCTTTGTTTTTTCCCTTCTTCTTCCCATGTACACACATCGTGTTGCTCCTGTTCTTGAAGATGTTCCTTCGCAGATGGTCGTTAGAGAGCCCCTTCTTTGTGCTGTCCCTTCCACTTAGAAATGCTTCTAACGTGGGTGTGTGTTTTAAAATGAACCCATGACAGAGCGTAGTGGTTGTGATGTTGCAAAAGGGAGCCGTTAGGAGGAGGTAGTAGCACAGCACCGTCGTTTTTAACAAGGCATTCCTTTTGGGGAGTGCCATGTGGAAAGGTGTGCGGGCCTTCTTCCAAATGGGTTTCTTCGCACTGCATGTGTGGTTACTCTTGATGGTAGTGTTTAACGAGAAGGGGGGAGCGGTTATTTTCAACTCCTACATGCCCTGTTCCAAGTGACACAGAGGTGAGAGGTCACTCTGGTGGGGGAGCTTCTACTTCGTCGGATACATGCACATGTTTTTAACGCGCGTTCCTTTTTGCTGTACATGTTGAGAAGCATTTTCGCCTGTCATTTCTTCTACCGTTGGGAAGCCAATTCTCATTTACCACTTCCCCGCCGGCCTTTACGAAAGAGAGAGAGAGAGAGAGAAAAAAAAAAAGGGAGTAGTCCAGTAAGTTTGCCATGGGGAGAATTACCCTCGGGTGAGGAATCCCCCCCAACTGGTTTAGTTACCCCTTTTTATATTTTCACAATTTTTTTTTTTTTTTTTTTTTTGGCGTAAGCATGAGTTGGGTTTAGGTTTGAAGGAAATATAAAAGGGTCGTAATGTGATCTATTTAATTTCACGAAAAAAAAAAAAAAAAAAAATGTAAAGTCATTTCGCGCAGGTGTGGAGGGGGGATAATAATAATAAGGTTTGCTTGTCGAGGGAACCGCGTGAATGAAGGAGAAAACCAGGGGGGGAGAAACAGAAGGAACAGAATTGGAAGAAAGTGTGGACCCCTCTCCTTTTCCCACTTAGCATTGTTCTTGCAGGGGTAGTTGTCCCCCTTCCACAACATGTAACCTAGTTCGAGGTGAGCACACTTGATAAGCTTTGGTTAGACCGGGGCGGGTGGCTCATCGAGGGTAGGAGAAGCGTACCAGTTTCATCACCGGGAAAAAATATACACAGCTGGGTGCGCATGTGTAGGTTTGTGACAATGCATGTGTCTCCTCCAGGATGGCACTACCAACAACGGTGGGATCACACTGGCATGTGTATTAAGCCACAACGCATTCTATTTATATACTATTTTATTTTTTAATATATTTTTTTCTAGTTTGCGAATGAATATGGAAAAATGTTGAGAATAAAAAGGAGAGTCAAATGTTAGAAGCAACTGAGTGCGTGGCCAAGAGGTTGGGTGCCTCTTTGGGTGTGGTGGTGAAATGGGGAGCAGCTTGTGGACACGGCAGACGTGTGGTAACACACACCTCCCAAATAGTTTTTTTTTTTTTTTTTTTTTTTTTTTTTTTTTTTTAACATGTTCACACATCCGATTTTTTATTTTTTTCAATAAAGTCAATCGCATCCTGCACGGTGCTTATCTTCAATGCATCCTGGTCCGAGATGGTTATGTTAAATTTTTCCTCCAGTGCCATGATGAGTTCAACTAAGTCGAGGCTGTCGGCCCCCAGGTCCTGCATTACCGTGGTGGTGAGAAGGTAGCAACGGTGAGGGACAGAATAAAAAGCACAGATGGACATTCCGCACGCCGATAGCGCTCAACTGAACGGACACGAATCACGAAAACATACCTTGGTGAAATTGGACTCCATTTGTATTTTTTCCTCCTCCACTGAAAGCTGCTTAGAAATTACTTTCTTCACATCATCAAATGTGCTTCCCAGGGAATAGGTATAACCTCCCCTTTTGCGCTCCGTGCCGTTATCACTTTTGGTCCTCCTGTAGTTTACACTCCCTTTCCGCTGACCCGTCTCCTGGCACAGCCGCTTGTTCCCTGAGTTCCGGAAAGCTACAATGATGGAAGAGGCGGTGGTGAGGAAGCCAAGCCGTGATGGAAGCAGCACTGAGGAAAATTTCCCCCCAAAGAAAAACGCAACACTCACGAGTAACGCTTACCGAACACTCCGCATACGAAAACGAACCAAAGCAATATGACCTTCTTCATCATAGTTGTGTATGTGTGTGTGTGAGGGGGTGTGAGTGTGAAGGGGGGGATTGTCTTTGTTCTTTGCTTAATCTTTTTTTCCTTCTCTTTTCTCCTCTTGTATGCTCCTTTCTTATCTCTGTACGTCCAGTGGCTCGCTCAGCACGATCGCTTCGCTTCGAGTTGCTCAATTTGGTTGTCCTGTTTTTATCAACCGTTCAGCGTATAGTTCCAACGGGGGAATTAACAAATGTGTAGAGCGTGCACAGAAAAAGGAGTGCCCACTTGTGATCATCCCTAATATGAGTAGTGACCCCGCGAAGGATCGAACGGTCGATTCGTATGTACTGCCAGCAATTGGGAAAAAAAAAAAAATGACACCACGTAGAAAGGAATACAGTGTGACGCTTCTTAATTTTCCTCCTCAAGGGGGGATGATCCAAATTGGGTGTTACGAACAGTTCCAGGGATGGGAAGCCGTGTGCGAGATTCAAATTCTCAACATCAGTGGACGGTTTTCACTTCTCTGCAGGTACCGCCTTTTGGGGGAGCGACCCTACTCAGCGTGGAAGTGAACCGCGCTCCGGGAAAACAGGAAAACACGCAACACCTCGTCGTAGGTATGCACAGATAAGGGCACAATGGCATACACATATATGTGGTGTAGAGGCCTGTTCGAATATTCACACAGAAGTGAGTGCTAATCCCTTGTGTTCCCCCTTTTGTAAATAAACTCCAATGTGGTTCAACATCCTTTGACTCTTGTAAAATGTGCTTTTTTTTTTCTCTCTCTCTTCAGGATGCAGAGCGTGTTGCCTTCAGTTAACCTCAATTCATTTGAATGCGTTTTTTTTCCTTTCTCTCGGGTGACAACAAAACCGAGTCGCCCTACCCCAAGTAAAATAATTTAATTGGCGTATGTTCTCTTCCAAGAAAAAAAAAAAAAAAAAAAATCCTTCCAAGGTGTACACGCGGGAAAAGGGATGAAATGCGCCACGTGAAAAAATCTACCGCTTCACGGAGTGGGATACCTCGATGGGCACCGCGGCAGCAGCAAGGAAATAAAAAAGGTGCGTACACAGAGAGAGCAGAAGAGCTGAAGGGCGGAGAAACCACACCCCTTCGAGTATGAATGAGGGCTGGCCAAACCGACCAGCGCAACGGTACCTGTGCAACCACCTGTCGCAAACGAGAGGTGCCCTTAACTTTTCTTTTATTATCCATGTGGCGGAACGCAACCGCGTGAAAGTTGAGCAGGCGTCGCCGCAACCACGTCCACTCACACTGCCTTTAACACCGCCATCTGCAACAGCGCGGCGCTTAAAAAGCTGTTGTGGGGGAGTTTTTTTTTTTTTTTTTTTTAAATCATCTTTTTGACATTGGGGTGCACAGGTCCTTTCCCCGTAGCGTGACGCAAAGTGGCTCCACCCCGAGCAGGTCATCACGCTGAGTGTATGTTGAATGACACTCTTTTTTTCAGTGCCTCCTTTTTTCCAACGTGGTAATTATGAATCCATGTATGTATTTCTTCCACAGTGTAACTATCTGCTCATTTTTTTTTTTTTTTTTTTTTTTTTTCTTTTGGGACAACCCCCTACACACGAATGGCATTATGTGTACACACCCACTTGTCAATCTCAATCGCAAGGGTGATGTGTGTGGAAGAAGAGGACTTTTCCACATCGGGAGGAGCCATACGAATAGGTGGTTATACATGAAAGGAGGAAAACTTTATTATATAATTTTTTTTTTTTTGGGGAGAGAATCTGAGGGGGGCATATTCTTTTTATCCCCTTTTTGTGGCGAACGTTCCTGTGGGTTACTCCCCAAATGAATGTCTTTCCACTTAAAGCAATGCCTCATGGAAAGTGCACACGGGTTCAAAGCTACCATGGGGTGTGTAGACCAGTTGATGAGCTAATGAAGTTGGGTATGTCTTTTTTAATCGTTTTAGCATGTACACTTATGAGCACTCGAGTAAGTACAAAAGAAGATACACAGATGGGGGTGCCGGTGATATGGTAGCGTTTATGTTATTCTCCCCAAGGGGCAACAACGTTTTGCGGGTGTTACGGCCAGAGGAGGACGGGTTCGAACTGCAGCACAACTCTCAAATTAAGCGTCTCATGCCATTTCACGAAAAAAAGGAGAGGATCATATTTTGGAAAACCTAACCCGGAACAGTCAACTGCGCCCCTACACACATGCACATGCGTAAGAGCATACTTATCCCCTCCTGTGTGTGTGCATGCAACTGTGCAGATGGGATGGCCGCTTTCCATCTCTGAATGGTACTTTTTTAACGTCCATTTGGAAAACAAAATAGGCCACATGCATGCGCACTGTGGGCAGAACGTCCGCGAATGGGGAAAAAAAAAAAAAAAAAAAAAAAAAAAAATCACGTAAAGTTAAACTAAACCAAAGCTTATATATATGCCAACTATCCAATCAAAACAACTTCCATTCTCCCACGTACACGCGCGTTCCTTGCACAATGCAATTTTTACGAAGAGGCAGGTTACACATCACACGTGAGGAGGAAAAGGAAGTCTCACTTTTTTGTAAGGGGATTCGCACATGAGATTGGAACAAGCGCAAAGAAAAAGTAGAAAAAAAAAAAAAAAAAAAAAAATACATGTGTACCCATTTACACATTATACACGAGTGTGAATGTACCCCAAAGTACACTATACCCATGCGCAGCAGTACACAGCTACGCCCTACGCCTGCTTAGCATTCAAATGGATGTCACACCGCCCCTTCGCTTTGCATGGATGAGTTATTCTCCACAGGGAAGCGAAGGGGAGGAGGGGGGGTGGGGCGAAACCCAATTTTGAAATGCCGAAAAAATATTCACTTTTGGAAGTGAAATAGAGATTATACCCCCCCCCCCCCCCCTTTCACAGCAGCGGCGCCTTGGAAGGAATTGCGACAAGGGGGGGGGGGATGCTTTGAAGAGTGGCGTAGGGAGAGAGATATACATCTGTACTCCTCACGTCCTAGGAATATATGTTCATCAGTGCGCCGCTGTTCGGTTATGCACGGATACGAGGGGGTAGGCGAATTTATCCCCACGCAAGCCGTGTATAAATATAAGAACGGGTGTGCCACAGTCTCAGGGCAAGCCTCTCTTGCACAGCATCGCTTGCGCACCTGGCTCGGCGTCGTTGGGGCACCTTGCACTGCGTCGCTTGCCCACCTTGTACGGCGTCGCTTGGGGGGGTGTCAAGCAAATCGGTATGTGAAACAACCAGACCAAGCCTGTTACCCCCCACTTTCAACCTTGCCGCTGCTATAACAGGACAAAGAGAATCCCGCCCCGATATATCGTTCTGCTATTGTGACCCCCTTTTGCATCTCCTTCTCTCCCCCCTTCTACACGCACACGCGGGGACACATAAATTGTACACTGCGTTGTGATCATCAGGAGAGTTTAGGAGTGGGTCCTCCTTGAGTGAAGCACCTCTTAAGGACGATGGATCGCAAGGAGGCAGAACCGGAAGAAAGAAAAAGGGGAAAATTCATAAAGGGAAAATCCTTCGAAGAAGAGACCCCCAGCAATAGTGACACCGCCGATGGAGACGACTGCATGGGGCAGACCCCCACCGGACGTAGGAGGAAATGGAAAGGAAGGAAAAAAAGCATCGGGTCATCATCTACCTGCCAATCAGTGAACTCATGTGACTCAGCCAAAAGCGATTACTCTTGCCAATACCTCAATGCGGACAGCTATGAAAAAAACGTGAGCCTGTGCAGGAAATGCCTTTTTACATACTTCGAATTTAATACCGTCACGAATGTTATTTATATGAGACACGGGGCCAGGACACCAAAAAAAAAAATACAAAATGAATGGCCCTTCAAAGAAGGAAAGGGAGATCTGACATTCCTGGGGTTCCAGCAGTCAGTGAGAATTGGAAAATACCTCAGGAAATATTACTATACTATAAGGAAACTTAATTCAATTTATAATAACAGGAGGAGGGGTCCTTCGCCAGGGGAGAGTTCGTCTCACGAGTCAGATGAGGAGATGAACATGATGGGCGGATCCCCCCCTTGGGATCAACTGAAGGGGCATAATATTAAGGGGCATAAAATTGAGCATGTGGGAAGAAAAAAAAAAAATTTAAACAACCTGCTCAAGGAGAGGAGGCTAAAGGAAACAATAAAATTACTCGTGAGTAAAAAGTCCACGGATGATGATCCCTGCAGCATGTTACACAAGAGAGTGACGCATAGAAGGGGGTGGCCTCTCTTCTGCCACGACAGAAAGAAGAGGGAACCCAACGCCCTGCATGTCTGCACAAGTGTGTGTGCAAATTGTTGTGGGAATAAAAAGAGGAACCAAATGCAAATTGAAGTTGCTCTGCCTTCGATTCACCCCCTCGATGGAGGCACACCAATTGGATATGTAAATAAAGACGCGGTTGATGGTGCGTGTGCTTGTGATTGTAATTGTGATTGCGATTGTGCATGTGATTGTGGTTGTGCTTGCAATTGCAGAGGAAGGGGGGACACACTTTCCTCCACCTGCAAAGCGAATTACTTCCAGAAACAAATGGAAAAAAGGATCAACGTAGAGAAGCAAAAGAGAAAGTACGATAAACTCGTAAAAATTATAAATAATTATTTGTGTATAAAAACGACCAGCAGTGAGAGGTGCAAGTTAACAGCCTATGCCATCATGTGTGGTATCCTAGGCATTACAGAAAAAATGTTTTTTTTTTTTTTTTTTTTGTCATTTGATAATGAAGAGCATGATTTGTTGAATGCAGATATGATGGGTGCAAGCCAGATGGTCAGTGATCACTTCCGCTCTGTGAGTGGCAAACGGGAGGACAGACTCCACCCCATCTCCATCCCCCAGACACACCTTCCAAACAGTAACAGCATCCTCGAAAGGAGGAAAAGCTCGCTCCCTGCACAGGTTAACTTTTTTCCGCAGCAAAAGGATTCTTCGCCACACACACAACGGAACGTAAGACCCGGTCGGGGGACCCATTTAGAAGTGTGCCACCCCCTGGGGGGTCTACAAGGGGGTAGTAATCACCAAGTTAGTTTTGCACCGACTTTTCCAAATTCAATTTGCAATTTGGTTGACAAGGATTGTGAAGGGAACGTCCACATGGGTGAGCAGAAGCAGAAGCAGAAGAAGCAGATGAGGGACGCTGCTCACAATGCCATGACTCGTTCAGATGGTAGTGGCAGCCCCGATCAGGTGCGGCACCGGTCACAGTGGGCAGGAAGCGATACAAGAGGGGGAGAAACGGCCAGCGGTGGGAAGTGCCCCCCAAATTGTTATTCACTTTTTGTAGAACCCCCTAGACACCAATGCGTTTCCTGCTCCATGGCAGCATGCACCGATGAGGAGAACACAGAAGGGTTGGATGGAAGTGGAAAAACGGGCGCAAAAAAGGGCGTAAAAATGGGCCAAAAAATGGGCGAAGCGAAGTTACCCTTTGATGTGACCAGCTGTGGTGGGGACGACCCAATTGTGGAAAAGAAAAAGCCCCAAGACGAAAATGATAAGAAGCGTTCAAACGGCCATGACGGATCATGGAGCAAACGAAGCGACGTACACACTGAGGCAGGCGCGAACTGGATGGCGGAAAACGCGCAGAGCTATAGTGACAGCGTGAACCCAAGTTGGGGTGTCCTTAAGAGGAGATTTGCGAAAGGGGCATCTCGCAGTGGAGCAGCGAGAAAGGGACCGGACAGGTTCCGCCCCAGCACTACCCTAATACAAAATGTTAGAACTTTTTTCGAGTTTGTCCTAAGGGGAAGATACAGTTCAACAATTTTTTACAACCAGATAATGAAGGCGAAAGGGCGAAGCGAAAGTAAGTTGGAAAAGGCGTGTATATTTTTTATATTCGAATCTTACATGCGGTATGTGCTGAGCGATTTTCCTGGTTACGTGAATCACTCGGGGGGTGTTGCCAATCCCACTTGCGCCTACCGTGATGCTGGGCACTCTTCAGGGCATCATGACGACGGGCGCTTCCCATCCCCCGCATGTATGGCCAGCAGTTATCCCAGAAGCTACCGCAGGAACCTACTCTCCTATCTGCGCAATATATACGTTTTGTGTTCCGTGGTGAATGTAGCAGAGCGAAATTCACTCATGCTCAAGACCCTTAAGTCTAATAACCAATATATAAAAAGGTTGAAGAATCTCATTTTTTATAACTCTAATGTGTATAAATTGTTGAACGACTACTACAAGGAAGAAGTTTCTATAGTATATCAAATCACCAAGTGGAAGAACCGAACTTACCTGAATAGGTCAGAACTTTTGCTAAGCGAGCCTTGGGCCAACATCACACAAAGTGATGCAGCACAAGAAGATGAGTCGAATATAAAAAATCGTATTGTGAAAATATTAAAAAAACATAACTCAGCTGTGTACAAAATAAAGAAAAAGCTAAACAAGTCAATCATATTGAAAGACCTAAGGAAGCTAAATTATTACACAGTGAGTGTTACTTCGAGAGATGTCCCCACTTGTGAACAGAGGAAGATGATGCAAGAAAGAATTAAAAGCATGAGGAACCACTTATTGTTTTGTAGCAAGAGGAAAAACATTAAAATTATTAAACAGTTTATTAGTTCATATCATTCGTATGTGTATCACAATGTGCGTCTGATGTTAGACATGCGAAAGGCGTATAGAAGCGTGGAGATTGAGTGTAGCTCCTCCAGTGAGATAGTGCTCGGAGTGGCCACCCCTGAAATGGAAAAGCAGGAACCCCCCAACGGAGAGGATAATTGCGGGCTCAATGAAAGGGGAAGTGCCACCAGAAAGGCAGTTGCGTTCCATCAAGGGGGGGATTCACGCAGATCGTATCAGAGTGTGCAAAGGGGAGCAGCAGAGAAGTGGCCCCACATGGAGAAGCTAAATGGGCTCGACGGACGCTGTGCAGGGGATTACTCGAAGGGGGAAGGTGCCCATGGACAGGGGGAGAAAAGGCCAAACGGGTCTCTTGACCTGTGCGAAGCGACGCATGACGAGCCGCCTGACGAACCCCCTGATGACCCCCCTGACGAAGCGCGCTGGGCGAAGAGGACCGACGAGACCGCTGAGAAGAAGGAAAAAAACAAAGCGAAGAAATTTTACAAAAAAATTTACGAGTGCTACAAACACATGTGCACCCTCGAGTATAACAACAAGTACCTGTCCTGGCTGTGCAGCGGCATGTCGTTGATGGACGTGGTTATTAATTTCATGATAAGCGTCAGGGTGTACGAGAGCTTCAACAGGGAGATGGCAACAGGCTGGGGGGGAGGGAAGAAGTTCATACCAAAAATAATACTTTACTTAACACACCAGTCGTCCATTTTGTCATTCCAGTCTTGTGTAGGGGTTAAGAGGAGCTCCATGAAGATCCCTCCGTTTGGTGGGTTTCTCTCGCTGGAGCTGGTGCACATAAGGAAGAAGGGGAAGCCCGACAAGGCACGCGGGCGTGGAAAGGGACACAGGTATAGGAAGACATCTTCCAAGGTGCCCAGCGAAGTGAGTACTCATGTTCACACAGCGCTACAAATGGAGAGTAACGCGAAAGGGGAATTTGAACACCTGTGTGGTACCCACACCCTGGATCAACTTCCCACAGTAGCGGCGCAAGGTGACCTCCCCTTTTGTAATAGTACCCCGTTGGACGAGCCAACCTCGCGAAGACAAAATCAAAAAGTGATAAGCGAAGCGAAAAGTGCAGACCGACATAACGTGCAAACATTTATTCGAGCAAATGATACGGCGAGTATTTTCTGTTGCAAGGAGGACTGCGTGTGGAAGACCAAACGGGGGAATGGCATGAGTAGCCAGAACGGCGCTGATGGGCGACCCACACATACACGTCGCGCTCACAGCACCGCAACCCGGGCCAGAAAAAAAGACGCGCGCGAAGACAAGTACGAGAGCTACCTGCCCAAGTGCGCAAATAAAATTCATAATTTTAAAAATTTGTTTAACCTCCTATGCTACAAAGACAAAAACGTGGACAGCAGCAACGTAGACACTCTCATTCAGCTGTACAAGTTATGCCTCAGCGACGACTGTTCGTATGTAGGGAATGCAGACCTGCATGGAGGACAGGAGGGCCAGCGTAGAAGGAGGAGACACTTTTATGGCTATTTTGTCAGGTTCACCTTTAATCATTATTGTCCACTTAAACTGAAGAGAAAAAAGTGCATAAAGAAGGGTGTAAAGAAGTGCACGCGGGGGGGCGACGTAGAGGAGAAAGAAAAAATGAACAATCGCCATGCAAATGGCCACACAAATGGCCGCACAAATTGGCAACAGATACAGGAAGATCCACCTGGAGAGGTAATCCACATGGAAGGAAGATCCCCCAGAGGAAAAGTTCTGCCCTCTGTAATAGGGAGAGCAGATAAACGGTTTGATGCAAATGAGGAGAAGTCCCACTTGGAGACGCAAAAGGGGAAGAAGGAAACTTGCCAAGGGGGTGAATTCGCATTAAAGAACAAATACAAGGAGCGAAAAATGGACCAGAGTGATGACTATGGAAAGGGAAAACATTTAAGGAGAAACAAAATAATGAAACGACTTAATATGAACAGCCTCAATTTCGATACTAAGCATGACACGTACATGCACTACGTGTACAATAGCAGTGACCTCAAGTATGGCAAAATATACAGCAAGCTTAACAAAGAAAGCGATTCCAAATTCAGCACAAAGAAAAGTGTAGATATAAATAACCGATTAGTGGAGAGGAGCAGGGTTAAGTTAAACGGAGGGGGGGGCACCTCATTCTCCAGTGAAGAAAGTACACATGATGAATGGGAGTTGCGGAGTGCAAAGTTCAAGTCGCTTGGAAAGGACGAGGACGCAGCGGAGAAGCAGGTCGATAGTGTTAACTGTGAAGTGAATGACCACTTGTACCACTTAAAGACGAACGACGTGGAGGGAGGCCAACAGAACTCCACACCCATGGGGTACAGCTTCAAATTGTCCAAAAGAGCCATGTCCTCTAGGCTGTTAAAAAATTTCATGACGGATGAAACGGAAAAGAGGAAGAGGACAAAAATGCAAAAAATGCTACAGATGCAAAAGACCAAGCCGAGCTTTAATAGGAAGAAGGACGAAAGGGATAAAAGGAATTACCAAAATGAAAACATCATTTGTCTGGACTGCCTGATTAGCTACTTGAGGCAAATGCTCAGGGTGTATGGGAACCCCGAAATGTTGTAAAAGGGGGCAACCTGACAGCAGCTTAAACAAAGCTCAATGGACATATTTTTCGTAGTGCCAACCCCGTTTTGGGGGGATCCTATCTGTGCAGGCGTTTCTAAACACAACGCAGATGGTTCAGTTGGTGTGGTGAAGCGAGAGGGGATAAAATTTTCCCCCCCAAAAAAAACTGCACATACGCATACATATATCAACACACGCATGCAGACACATCACTGTGCTGCCTCGGCAGGATGACCAAGTCCACTTTGAACAGGAGCACCTCCTCTTCGTTGCGAATATCGTAATAGGGAAATTCCTTCCGCAAATAAGTCTCCAAATATTTGTAAATGCTCTGATGGGTGGAGGAGGACCGCACTGTTGAATTCACACCCAGGTGAGCAAATTCGCTCAAAATGATATGGCTGTAAAACAGCTGCAAGAACTTCAGGGGAAATGTGGAAATGTTCACATGAGAGTATTTACCCAGGTGCAAGAGGGTCAGGAGCAAAAAGACGTTTCGCTTGTCAAGATTGGTTGGGGGGGAAGAGTAGCACCCATACATTTTACTACCCTGTGTAGAAATATTCTTAGTGGAACATCCAACTTCATTAGGAAAAAACATTCGAAGGAGTTCACAAACCCAAAATGCGGCCTTCTGGCTACCTCTTCTCTGATGTTCCAGGGGTAAATAATCCAGGATGGACACGAAGTTTAAAAGGTACGTCGACATGTTTGCTGTATATATAGCTTGTCTGGGCAGTTGCTGGAAGTGCGCATATAAAATGTGTCTCGGTTGTATGCAGGTGTTGTGGGCTTCACGTAGGTGGCAACGCTCCAAGCGGAAAAATTCCTCATCCACGGCATTGAGGTAGTCCAAAAACACCACACTGTTAAAGAAGCGAATTTGCAACTCTAGCTTTATCGTCCCTTGTTGGGAAAAGATGCTCGAGACGCACCTTGCTGATAGTACTTGCATCAAGTCCCTGTGTTGTAGCTTGGCATTTTTCAAACAAACAAATACTTGAATAATATTACTGAGTGATAATTTCATGTCGTTATTGCATTTCCTACGTTTTATTTCCTGAGTGTATAATGCGTCCAGGAGGCGGTTAAGCTGCTGGAGCAGTTTATTGCCCACGTCCTGCTCGTTATAGCTGATCATTTTGTCCTCCCCCGAGTGGAGAACAGTCCCCCTTTGACTGTTCACATGGGAGACACCATCCGTCTTCGCATCGTTGTGGGGAGGAGTAAGTAATAGGCGCTGTGATGACAAGCTGATGAAGTCGGCCCCAATTTTTATTTGTTCTTTTTTTCCCCCCCACTCATTTGCAACCTTATCGCTACTTAAGTCGGTTTCTATCCCGCGTACACATAACCCATCGCGTGAAAACTTATTAATTGTGTAGTAAAAGCTAGCCATGTGGTAAACCAGTGTAGCGATCTCATGTTCACTTAACCTGTCCATTGTACAAACAAACTTGTTGAAGTGGGCCAGCAGAAAGAGATTAAATTGGGAGGTGATTTCTCCAAAGTATAAGTACGCATCCAAATACACATGCAAGATCTCCTTGAAAAAAGTGAAATTCTCACGGTACTGATTATCATGCAGGATGAGATCGCTTGATGTGGCTATAATGGATAGCAGTGGGGAGTCTACACCAGCTTGGGGTGGAGGAGAAGCGCGCGTATATATACTGTTTAAGTTTCCCCCAGAAGTTTCTTCAAGAATCCTCTTCAACACCAAGAAGACATACTTCATTTGGATGAGACCCCGGCGTGAACGCAAAAAAGAGTCATATAGAAAGTAAGCACTATGGTCGAAAACTTTATGCCTCAGAAGGGATGACATAATGGAAAAGAAATCTTCCTCGGTTAGCTTCCCCTTTTGAAACTCCATGAGTCGTGTTAACTCGTTCAGTATAGCATCCTTTACAAGTTTCTCATGTGGGTAGGTTGGAGACATGTGTTCGTATGCAAGGAAGTACACCCTCAGGGCGTACATTTTGTGGGGGCCGTTTGTGAGGGGTGTCTGCTTACACCAGTTGACCGAGTTGACCAAGCTGGATGGATTCATTTTTGTGCCTTCCTTAGGGAAGAAAACTACGCGAGTAACTTTATCTCCCAACCGGGTGACCATTTTGTCGACCTCCTCTAAACTGCTCTGGCTAGCAGCTTCTTTGCAAAAGAGGAACGTTTCATCGTGTGGACCATGGTCTTCACTCTCTGTACAGCCGCCCCACACCTTGGTCGCCTCGCGAAACCTCTTCAAAAAGTAAAGGAACAAAATGATCTCCGCTTCATTCTCAAAGAGGTTGGAAGTTCCCTCCTCCAGGCGCCTAAGGCATGCATGCAAGAGAGGGACATTCAGTTGACCACCTCGATGAGATAACTCTACGTTGATCAATATTAATAAGTGGTGATTTGACACATTTGCTTCTTCTCTTTTAATTTGCTTTTCAATCCACTGCAATAATTTTAAAATGCACCCCTTCAACATGTCCTTGTTGGTGAAGGGAAAGCAAATTTTGTTTATTTTATGCAGGTAACTCAACACTATTATAAGTTTGTTCGTGGGTAGCTTTTTTTCTTCTCTGCTTGGAAACACCAGACATTTGGTTACCTCCCCAAGGAGGTGTAATAAACCTTGAGGAGGCACGTTGAGTAGTTCTTCTCCTTCCCTTGCGTGTGACTTAACACATGGGGGATAATTTCCCCCCTCCTCTACGTCCTCCATTTCATAAAAAGAACTTTTAAAGCAACTCATATCCGCGTATGCTACCATCTGGTAGTATATCCCCTTGACCAGATTGATGATCATGTTTTCGTGTAGCATGGGGTAGTACGTAAGTACAATCGTGTGGCAGCTATTCAGTATGTTCATAAGAGACGAACGGAGGGTGCAGCCATTTTTTACTTCACTAAGGAGAACTGCCGTGTGTACGTAGATGGTGGCAATGCTGTTGAGCTCGTTCTGTGTGGGGGTAGTACTCCAATGAGAGTCACATTTTTCCTTCCCCATCATGTCGGAAGGGGTACCATGAGTGAACCTGCTTAAGAGACTCATGGCGCTGTTGAAGAGGTGTACTAGACACCGTTCCGCGTCCTCCGAAAAGGAAAATTTTGGAGAAAGGAAATTTTTCACCTTTAAAATTTTCAACACATTAATTATATGTGAGTACTCCCATACATTTGGCACAAATGGTGGAGCCGCGCTTTTCTTTGCTTCGTCCATGTGGGTACTTGGCGGCTGATCCGTGTTGCGCTCCCCCCGACAGAGAGATTTTTCCCCGGAGAGAGATTTTTCCTGAGGAGGCCCCCCCACTTGCTCGTTCCACACCCTTATAATAGCGTACAATATGTCGTAGTTGACTTTTCTGTGCAGGAGGAACTTCCGCCTGTTCCCCTTCTGCTTATCAAATATGTTCATGCTTGAGGACAAAAAGGAGAGAGCCAATTTGGCGCTTAGGTCTACTTGGGTAACCTTGTTCGCGAGTAACGAAATGGTGTGTAGAACCTTCTCTGAGGCGTACATCGGGTGGTTGCTCAAAAAAACAACGTAACTGTTGAGGTGACCAAAGGTGACCTGGTCTCTTTCACTAGCATCACCACATGGGCTACTTCGCTTTAGAAGACATTCGGTGAGTCTTCCATTTGGAGAAGTCCCCAACTGGAGTTCTGTTCTGTCAGAAGGGTTTGCCTCCCCGGGGTGGCAATAATCCTCATTGTTAATACCCTTATTGGAAAATTCCTCACCTTTTTTGTGCCCTCCCGGAACCTCCGCCCTTTCGTACATGCGGCCACACTTCTTGCCGAATGGACCCCGTTCATGGTCCCCAACAAAGGAAGCGAAACTACTCCCCCTTCTTCGAAGATAATAAAAATAATTAAAGTGGGAAAAAAAGTGAAAATAAAAAATATTTTGAATTAGCTCTTTAGTGCTTTCACTTGGATTCACCTTGTGCATGTACTTAGACACACCACGAAGCAACTCGCTCACGTTACTTAAGTGATAATGCTTTAAGTGTAGACTCGCATTGTGGTGCATGTAATGAAAGATAGTTGGGTGAAGGTCGTTGCATATGCTTCCCTTGGAAATTCTCAAATGGTATTTTTTTTTTATTAACAATGTGTGGAAGGCAATTAAAATTTTTTTATTTATGTACACGTTTTTGTTTTTCGGGTGTTCGTTAATTATGGACAGAATTTGAAACACCTTATCGTCTATGGTTCCCTGTGTGTTTCTTCGCATGAGGAGTTCTATCTTATTGTTCACTGCTTCTGTCTCGGTGGACATGCCATGCTGTGAATGAGAAGTGGGATGAAGAGACACCTTTCTCGATTTGAAGCCCCTCGGGGGGTGATTCACAAGAGGATTCCCATTGCTACCACCCATGAGGGTAACCCCGTGAGGCTCACCGAGTCCTCCCTCTCTCGCTTCTTCCCCTTTCACCAATTCGCGCACTGTTGAGAGGTAAACATAATTATTCCCTAGGTGGACACTGATCCTTTTGTTTATTGTTCGCCTGGATCTGTGAATCTGGGGGGGGCAACCGACGTGGCGCCCCAGCGCGCGTAGCAGCTTCATTTAAAGTATGGACAGGGGAATGGGAGCCGTTTTCATGGCACTCCCCCACCCCTTGCTCGTCCCCTCATGCGGGTTGTAACACTCATATAGATCGCCGTATGCATAATAAAAGATGTAATGAGAGGTGAACTCACTAGAGCAAACCTGCAAATGGTCCCACTTTCGCTACCTCTATAAATATGTGGCACGGGGGTTGGGTGCACTCTTTTTTGCGCCCCCTCCCACCCCCGCACAGGGGAACACAAAACTTGTTTGGCCTATCCACAACACGGTGGACGTTTCCTTCTACAAATTAGCCACCATCCCAGAAAAAGGAGAAAACATTGTCGGAACAACTGAATTGGGCTACCCAGGGGTGGGGTTAACCTTTTTTTTTTTTTTTTTTTTTAAAAAAAAAAAGCTGTTGTTTTGGTGATACTGGGGGGTAAAAAAAAAAAAAAAAAAAAAAAAAAAAAAAAAAAAAAAAAAAAAAAAAATGCCAAAAAACACCGTGACCGTGACAAATTGAAAAGTAGAGCCAATCAATTTGGTTTAACTTCGTTGTTTTTTTTTTTTTTTTTTTTTTTTTTCGAGAATTGCGAGCCCACTTGGGAATATTAAAAAAGAGAGAGAGGAAAAAAAAAAAAAGTACATTACAAAAAAGAGTTTTACTTCATGACAGTTTGTGGCCGTCCTAAAATGCATACGTACGTGTTTTCCGCGTGAGTTTTAAAACAATGCCGCAATGCGTTATGCAAGCGTGGGATGGGCGGACGACGTAGTCTCTCTCTGTGCCCCCATCTTGTAGAAGAGGCAAACTTGGTAAGCAATACAGAGGAGATCCAGGCCCAACCAAATAGCAGAGTAAAAAACATTTGAAAGAGGCCGCCCCGCAACTGGGTGACTTTTCCACGGAAGGGGGGCTACTATTTATACCCTATCTTACGGTAGGATATCTCTCTTGGCTGTTCCCAATCGGGACAGTTAAAAAGGCCCATTTTTATACTCGGGCTCTACTTCATTTGCTTCAAAATTAGTGCAGTGCCTGCAGTTAGGCCGCCCCGCCATGGCGACGGAGGAAGCGACCCAGAACAAGCAGGAGGGAGGGAAAAGAAAGTACAGGAAGGATAAACCATGGGACAATGAAAACATAGACCACTGGAAAATAGAAAAATTCACAAGGGAAGACAATAAACACCACTTCCTAGAGGAGTCCAGTTTCAAGGTACTCTTCCCCAAGTACCGAGAAAAATATCTTCAACAGTTCAGCACAGATATAAAAAATGTATTAAACAATCATTTCATTAAATTTGAAATGAACTTAATTGAGGGTTACATGTGTGTAAAAACTACAAAAAAAACATTTGACCCTTATATTATAATAAAGGCAAGGGATATGATTTCCCTGCTTTCGAGGAGTGTCCCCTTCACTCATGCCAAACGAGTACTAGACGACGAAACGTTCTGTGATATTATAAAAATTAGCACCTATGTAAAAAACAGAAATAAATTTATTAAACGTAGACAGAGGTTGCTAGGAAGCAATGGGACAACGTTAAAAGCACTTGAAATATTAACCAACTGTTATATTTGTGTTCATGGAAAAACGGTCAGCGTCATTGGATACTTCAAGGCACTCAAGGTGGTCAGGAGGATTATTGTCGACTGCATGAAGAACATCCACCCCGTTTATCACATTAAAGAATTAATTGCTAAAAGGGAATTACAAAAAAATGAAGAGTTTAAAAATGAAAACTGGGAGAAATTTCTCCCCAATTTTAAGAAGCGAAATGTACAGAGGAAAAAAATTAAACAAAAGTTGGACAAGAAGAAGGGCGCGAAGAAGGAGGAGAAGTCCGTGTTCCCGCCAGACCAACTGCCTCGAAAAATTGACATACAGATGGAGACGGGTGAGTACTTCATGCGACGCCCCAGGGGCGAAGCGGCTGGAATGGCGGAATGAAAAGGTGCAAATTGGAACAGACAGATGATGCGGGAGAGAACGGGCCAACGCTGGACATGTTCCCGAACAAAACAACCCGTAAGGGACTATGTACCTCCGCCATATGTCACTTCCTATCAACTGCTTTTTCAACAGTGAGGGTGTCCAACCCGTGGTAACACACCACCCTCGTGGAGAAAATGCACACACACACACACACTATACTATGCTATACTTTACTATTTGAGGGGATATTTTTTTTCCCTTTTTTTTTTTTTTTTTTTTTTTCCTGTGCTTCCCCGACTTCAAATCTTGGCGACGTCGCCGCAAATGCTGATCAGCGCGTAGGCGTGCGACCTCTCCTCGCGCATGAATAAGTTGGTGATCTTAAAGGAACATATTAAGTTGGCCCCGATGGCCTTAATGTGAGACTTGGCAATAAATAAAATATCCGATATTATGCTTTGGTAAAAAACATCAAACTGCTTGAGGTTAACATTTTCCTTCACGATGTGCATGGAAATAATTCCAAAGTATTTTTTTATAATAACGTTTGGAAGGATGTTCAGGGGGGTTATTATGATGGAGGAAAAGTTTTGCTCTGTGAAGGAATCAAACAAGTGTTTTCTGTTTTCAAGGATAATGTAATTTTTAAGGTCATTAAAGAGGAACAGCGTGTCGCACAAATTGTACTTATCAGAGGAGAGTTTCGTTTTTTTTGTCGACTTTTTTAAGAATAAGCTAAGTTTATTTCTTTTGTTTCCTTGCGTTTCTTTCTCTTCACCTCGTTGTGTTATAGCATCCTTCGAATGAGTTATCCCTTTCGTCGTCCCACCTTTCTTTGTTTCGCCTTTCCCCCCTGTCCCGCTTCTCCCCAATCCTGCCGATTTGCTTCCATTCCCCCTATGACAAAGGTACAAAGGAAGGTAGAACAATTTGGACATGACGGAGTGAAATATTCCTTTTTTCCTTTTCTGTCCAACAGGGAATTTATCACCCTGGTAATTATTTCTTCTCGTCTTGGTCCCCCCCACCTTATCCCCATTCGTGGAGGGAAATAATTCAAGACAGTTAAAAAACAGCT
>NW_012192627.1:68486-72703 GCF_000956335.1 Plasmodium fragile | reverse complement strand
ACACACACTATACTATGCTATACTTTACTATTTGAGGGGATATTTTTTTTCCCTTTTTTTTTTTTTTTTTTTTTTTTTTCCTGTGCTTCCCCGACTTCAAATCTTGGCGACGTCGCCGCAAATGCTGATCAGCGCGTAGGCGTGCGACCTCTCCTCGCGCATGAATAAGTTGGTGATCTTAAAGGAACATATTAAGTTGGCCCCGATGGCCTTAATGTGAGACTTGGCAATAAATAAAATATCCGATATTATGCTTTGGTAAAAAACATCAAACTGCTTGAGGTTAACATTTTCCTTCACGATGTGCATGGAAATAATTCCAAAGTATTTTTTTATAATAACGTTTGGAAGGATGTTCAGGGGGGTTATTATGATGGAGGAAAAGTTTTGCTCTGTGAAGGAATCAAACAAGTGTTTTCTGTTTTCAAGGATAATGTAATTTTTAAGGTCATTAAAGAGGAACAGCGTGTCGCACAAATTGTACTTATCAGAGGAGAGTTTCGTTTTTTTTGTCGACTTTTTTAAGAATAAGCTAAGTTTATTTCTTTTGTTTCCTTGCGTTTCTTTCTCTTCACCTCGTTGTGTTATAGCATCCTTCGAATGAGTTATCCCTTTCGTCGTCCCACCTTTCTTTGTTTCGCCTTTCCCCCCTGTCCCGCTTCTCCCCAATCCTGCCGATTTGCTTCCATTCCCCCTATGACAAAGGTACAAAGGAAGGTAGAACAATTTGGACATGACGGAGTGAAATATTCCTTTTTTCCTTTTCTGTCCAACAGGGAATTTATCACCCTGGTAATTATTTCTTCTCGTCTTGGTCCCCCCCACCTTATCCCCATTCGTGGAGGGAAATAATTCAAGACAGTTAAAAAACAGCTCCCATTTTTCTATATAATAATTCTCCAAATAATTAAAAAAATGCTTCAACAAATTCTCCTGCATTAATCGGTTCATGCTCTTCAACTCTAGACTTATCGAGCTGTTATTTTTTATCTTAACCAAATGACCAGTTAGCATAATTTCCAGCACGTCCACAGATATGAACGCGAAGTGATACTTTATGCTGTATATACAACAGGGACACATTTTATTTGCAAATATATAAAATATTAGAACGTTATAAAGGTCGTTGAATGCTTTGTTTATTTTTTCATACACTACATCTACCTGTTCATTATTTTCGGTGAACAGGTTTATCCTCTTAATCAGGTAGAGGTAACTCTTTGAGAGATTATTCAAGTATGTGTGTTTTCCTTTATTTTTGTTTCTTTTTTCCGCTTTCTTTCTCTTCCTCTCCTCTTCGTCCGTCAGGGTTCTGCGCTGGGGGGGTGGGTTGTCCCCCCGTGTGGGGACTACAAGCAGGTCAGTAAGGACCTCCCCATGCACGTTGCTACATTGATTCGAAACCAGGTCGATGTACCCATCGGCGGGACGCTCACTAACTTGGTCGCTGCACTGATCGCTGAACAGGTCGTCCAGTTCTTCGCGCTCGTCGCGTTGTTCGTGCAGAGGAGGCGGCCCCATAAAGTTTGCCTGCCTTCGCTCATTCGACTGGTTTTCCTCGGAGTCGCTTTGCCTTTCTCCGCTCGCGATGCACTTGGTGATGGACTCCATTACGAAGTTGTTCGTGAGCCCCCTGGGTAGGCTGTGCCCCATGAGGGCTTCCCCCGTCCTCTCAATGGTGGGGACAGTGGACAGGTTTGCTTCCATCCAACTGGGCGCCGTCTTATTTGCGTGCGCCCAACCATCCCGCTGTTCGTAAAACGTTTCGAACCTTATGCTGGGGAGGAGATCAAGCGTGCACATGTAAAAAAAGTATTTGGGGTCATTCTGAGTTTCCCCTTTCCTAAACTCACAGTCGACGAGGAGGCTGTTTTCAGTCCTGTCTAGCGCGAAGGAGCGATTGCACGTTCTTGGTAACTGCGCGCAAGATTCTGGGAAGGGGATTGGAGGGCATTTCTTGTCCTCACTCAATTTTGTCATGCTGATCGACGTGTCTGTGGGGGTGCCGTAAGGACTATGGTCTTGCTTAGCATTCGAGGGGGACTCCCGTTCAGTCCAACCCCCTCTGTCCATTTGCCTTTTGACATTTCTATGAGGGTCATCCCTTGTATTTTCTTTATTCCCAACTGACAAAGGGTCTCTCGTGGATTCCTTCCGCCCTTTCGATGGGAGTGATTCCATTATTTGTAAATTGCCGCAGTGGGGTGCTTCCTCGTTGGCGGGTGCCTCCTTCTCTCCGTGAGGGCAGTTTCCATTCTGCTTCTCACCACTCTGCTTATGACCATTGTGCTTCTGACCACTTTGAGGAGTGCCCCTAGGGGGAAGGGCGCCACTGTCGTACCTCTTATGCACCAGATAATTATTAACGTCTAAATTAAAAATATAATTATACAGAGCGATGCTGTCTTCGTAAATATTAAGTAGGGTAATATTATCGAGGTGATCTTCCACTTCATAAATGTATCCCTTATTCTTTACTCTTTTGGCTTTTTTTTTTTCTTTTTTTTTTTTAATTCTTTTCCTTTCTTTTATTCCTAATTGGGTGTACTCCATGCCATTATCTCTCTTATGGTGATCACTTTCGTTTGGGCAATTCAATAACTCTTCCTCCTCCTTCAAATAAATTTCCCTCAATCTAAAGTAGTTATTGCATTTGATTTTATCACTTGTCGATTGATCGTCCCCGTTTGTGCTTCGCTTATTGGATTCTACGCTGAGTTGCTCTGAAAAGGCTTGTTCAATCATATCCTTTACACTACAATTCATGAGTTTGTTTTTGTAAGTCTGCGAAGGGTCTAGTCTTCCATCACTATCATGTACCATGTCCCCTTGTATGAACACAGGAGACAAAAGGCACTTGTTTCTACAAAAAAAGGACCGATAATTTAAATTGTCATATATAATCTTCAACTCCCTTGCACTGATGCTCTTGTTCCGGATGTAAAAATTATCCTTGTAGTTCGACTTGATTAAAAATTTGTTTTCTGAATATGTCCCGTACATGCACATGCCCGTCCCGCAACAATAGCCAAATAAATAATTTTGGTTGAAACATAATTTCAAATTATAATCGAAGATGCTGTTGAAGCCATTCACCAGTAACTTGCAAATGATCTGCTTGTGCAGGTTCAACTCCAGGAAGGGAAATATCTCGCTTATCTGCAGGGGGGTGGGAAGCGGTACGTGGGGGGGGGGGGCATATAACTTGCCCGAGAAGGGGGGTTATGGAAGGTGGGTCACACACACCCCGACCACAAGGTCCATCCCGCATGCACAGGTGCCCTGTTAGGGATTTTTTCTCACCTCTGAGGCGAGGTGCTCTCCGTAGTGCTTTTTCAGCGGGTACACGACGAAGGCAGAGATGAGGAAGCCGCTTCGGGGGGGGGGTGAAGTGGGTGAAGCTGATGAAGCGCACGAAGTGACGTGTGATCGCCTCGCCTGCGCACCGCACGGCTCAAGTTGGTCCGCTACGAAAGGCCTACTTTCCAATGACGGCCAGGTTTTGTGGCACACTAGCAGAAGAAATGAGAATCTTCGGCACCGGGGCTTCATTGCAGACTCTGTTTTGGGAGGGAACGACGAAATAAAATGGGGGGAGAGAGAGACAGACAAATTAAGTGCGCACTGTACGAGGAGACGTTTCCACCCACCTGCAAAGGACCGTGTCCTTCTCAATGTCATCCGACGCGTAGTGCAAATAAACGCAATTAGAATTCCTGTGCGCATTTAAGGGCCCACCCTTAAACGACTGGTGCTTGTTCCTTTCATGGGTAGCATAAGAAACGATTTTATCATCTTGGAAAAAGGAGGACATTACACTTATGGCTGTGCCGTAGCAAAACAGAATTATCACGTCGTTGTAAATATACGTGTGTTCTTTGTAACCTGCAAAAAAAAAAAAAAAAACAAAAAAAAAAAAGTGATGAAGAACACATTCATTCGCAGATAGCTCTGAGGCGTTATCACTTCAGCTTCATGCACTGATGTATATCAGCCTGAACACAATCGCGTATGGACAGAAGCATTTCCCGCCATGTGCATTATCCCTCCACACGAGTGTGCATTGTATGTGTTACCCAAAATGACGTTGCAAGATAAAAACGTTGCATTCGATTTGATCTACGGGGTGGGGGTGGGAGGATGGAAGAGAAAGACGCGTCTGTGCATGTTACCTACTCATGGCTCTGTTAGAGGGCGTAATTTTGCTGGTTTGCTTA
>NW_012192627.1:66020-67954 GCF_000956335.1 Plasmodium fragile | reverse complement strand
ATTTTTTTTTTTTTTTTTTTTGTTTTTCCCCTTGGCCCTTACTTCGTCCCTTATCTCGAGGAGCCATTCGTCTCGGTGCTGCTCCGTCAGCCGTTGGTGCAAAACCTTCACGGACTTGGCGGCGACAAGTCCTCCTACGAACGGACAAGGGGTTATGCGCACATGTTTGTGTATGTGAGCGTGCTCGCCCTCCACGCACGTGAACACAGTTACAACTTCCATCGTGTCTCCCTCGGGAGAAAACCTACCATAAGTATATTTCACACTGTTTGGAAGCGAGTCGACGGTGAGCAAAATCACATCTACAAAATTGAAGGTTGAGTTTGGGAGAGTGCTATCCCTCTTGTGCAATTTCATGTCCTTAGTTTTTTCCAAGCTGTTTTGCCGCAGGAGCTCATTGTTGCGCAAAATATTCTTTATGATTCTGTTTCCCCCGGGGGTAGCGTAGTTGGGGTCGTTCAGGTTCTTCACCCCTAGCTTCACGACTGTTCCTATGATACGAATACAAATTCTGTGTGCGGCAAAGGGGGTGTAAAATGAGTCGAGTGTAACAGTGATCACATGCAGGTAGAGAGCATCAACATGGGGTGGGGTAAACTACATCGCAGTGAAGACATGTTAAGAATGGAAACTTACTTGTTTGTCGTGCCTCCCTCCAAGTTCAGATGCTCCTGATAACCGATAATGGCATTCCCGCCCAACAGTTTAGCCTGCGCGAGGGACACTCACGAGATTAGTATATATAACTTAAAAGGGTTTCATATAGTTGCATGCACATACGTGTGACACTCAAAAAAAAAAAAAAAAAAAAAAAAAAAAAAAGTGATGAAGAACACATTCATTCGCAGATAGCTCTGAGGCGTTATCACTTCAGCTTCATGCACTGATGTATATCAGCCTGAACACAATCGCGTATGGACAGAAGCATTTCCCGCCATGTGCATTATCCCTCCACACGAGTGTGCATTGTATGTGTTACCCAAAATGACGTTGCAAGATAAAAACGTTGCATTCGATTTGATCTACGGGGTGGGGGTGGGAGGATGGAAGAGAAAGACGCGTCTGTGCATGTTACCTACTCATGGCTCTGTTAGAGGGCGTAATTTTGCTGGTTTGCTTATTTAATTTTTTTTTTTTTTTTTTTTTGTTTTTCCCCTTGGCCCTTACTTCGTCCCTTATCTCGAGGAGCCATTCGTCTCGGTGCTGCTCCGTCAGCCGTTGGTGCAAAACCTTCACGGACTTGGCGGCGACAAGTCCTCCTACGAACGGACAAGGGGTTATGCGCACATGTTTGTGTATGTGAGCGTGCTCGCCCTCCACGCACGTGAACACAGTTACAACTTCCATCGTGTCTCCCTCGGGAGAAAACCTACCATAAGTATATTTCACACTGTTTGGAAGCGAGTCGACGGTGAGCAAAATCACATCTACAAAATTGAAGGTTGAGTTTGGGAGAGTGCTATCCCTCTTGTGCAATTTCATGTCCTTAGTTTTTTCCAAGCTGTTTTGCCGCAGGAGCTCATTGTTGCGCAAAATATTCTTTATGATTCTGTTTCCCCCGGGGGTAGCGTAGTTGGGGTCGTTCAGGTTCTTCACCCCTAGCTTCACGACTGTTCCTATGATACGAATACAAATTCTGTGTGCGGCAAAGGGGGTGTAAAATGAGTCGAGTGTAACAGTGATCACATGCAGGTAGAGAGCATCAACATGGGGTGGGGTAAACTACATCGCAGTGAAGACATGTTAAGAATGGAAACTTACTTGTTTGTCGTGCCTCCCTCCAAGTTCAGATGCTCCTGATAACCGATAATGGCATTCCCGCCCAACAGTTTAGCCTGCGCGAGGGACACTCACGAGATTAGTATATATAACTTAAAAGGGTTTCATATAGTTGCATGCACATACGTGTGACACTCAAAAAAAAAAAAAAAAAA
>NW_012192627.1:54907-63709 GCF_000956335.1 Plasmodium fragile | reverse complement strand
TTTTTTTTTCTCACACCTGTTGGATCTTATCAAGTCCTTCCAGTCATACTCAGGATCGTTTACAATCTTAAGTTCGTGCTGCCAAAAAAAAAAAAAGGGAAACAGATATTCATTATCCGATTATTCCTCCCGCCGGACGTACGCTAACACATGCATGCAACCACATTCTGAATTCTTCAACACTCAATTTATAATACACGTATCTACACGAACAAGGGGGGCCATGCGGGCTGGCCTTGTCTTACCGCAAAGTTTATAATTTGTTCGATATAGTAGGGGGAGTTCTTGGGAAAAGACGTCGTGCCCAGAAGAAGGACATCTGGGGCAGAGGGGAAAAGGCGACAGGGACGTGGGTGCGGGGACCGGAGTGGAGTGTCAAGTGCAGTATCGAGTGGAGTACCAAGGGGAGTACCACGCACAGTACGCCCTTACCCGCGCTGTTATCATTGTAGGGGTTTTTCTCCTCAAAGAATTCCCATTTGATGGTACAGTACAGTTCGCCTAGCATTGGGGAGATCCACAAGACAGAGAGGGGGGAGACGGAAACACATGTAGTTGTCGTGGAGGGGTTATGTGTGGGGTAGACGACACTCACAGGAGCAGTGTCTTTCCTGCTAGAGGTGTATAATTTTGCTCGTGGGAGCAGAGCGAGGCGCAACCTTTGAGTCCAGCCAGGGAGTCGTACAAGGGAAACCATCCCTCCAACTTCAAATTGTCGTGGAAGTAGAAGAAGCTGAAGTCTATTTGAATGTACCCGCTGTTTATGTTTTCCACGTCGTCGATCTGCGCATGGGGCGGGGGAGTCACATTTTTATGGCGTCACTGGAACAGCTGCCTCTCGCTGCGATGCCTCTACCTGTGACACCGCTCATGGTGGCGCCTTGTGTTTTTCCTCCTTTTTCATCTCCATTTCTCGCCTCTTTCTCTGCTCCTTACCGTTATCTTCAGAGGACACGTCTGAAGCTCCGAGTCGTCGGCGATTTCCAATCGAAAGGATAAGTTCAGGTCATGTGTGTGTCTGTTAATATCTACGCGGAGAGAAATGGAGAGTCAGCAGCATGTGTGGCGCATGCGGGTCTGTACAAGCTGGCCTGTACAAGCAGCCCTCCACATATCTTTGTCTATTTGAAGTGTGGGAGCTCAAATGGACTTATAATTTTTCCCGCTAACTAAATTTCGTCCTTTGCTTTATTTCGCCCAGTGTGACCTACAAATAGTGTGCATAAAGAAAAAAAAAGGGGCCACATGTATATACGTCTCGTTTCCTTTAACCGTTCAGGTGGTCTGCCCAGTGCTGCTGCTAATTCTCCTCCACCCCTTGTCACACCCACCTCGACATATTTAAGCGAATCCACTTCTGATTTTTCAAAAGCCTTGAAGTCCCGTATGCCCGATATTCTGACCTTCAGAATGCAAGGCATTTTGCCCGGTGTAGTGGTGAAGAGGCGAAGCCGCAAATTTTATACACCACCACAAGGGAGCAATCACTGGGGGGGAGAGTTACACAAAAGCGGAGCGGCGCCCCAGCTAAGCATGCTTCTCGCGGGGGGATTCCTCCAAAGGAGAGACAAACAGGAAAGTGAGCAAAACAGTTGCTGCCAAGTAGCCGCAAAGCAGCCAAAAAACGGCCGCAAAACAGCCGCAAAAGTGGGCAATGCAAACTTCAGATGAAACAACAGAGGATCATGTCCTCCCAAGGAAGGGAAAAACAAAAAGGCTCGTTCTTAAAGCAACAAATACGTCGCCTCCCCCATAAGGTGACGTATGCTACGCGCAACTTTGTTCCACATAGGGAAAATAACAAATTCGAAAGGGGATGAAAAAAAAAAAAAAATTTACACCCCCGCATAATGCCATTGTAGTAACGACCAAATTGCTAGCTAAAGTTAGCGAAATGGGAAAAAAAAAAAAAAAAAAAAAAAAAAAAAAAAAAAAAACGATAGTGAATGCAGTGTAAACCCTTAGGATCATTCCTCCATCGTTAGGAAATTATTTCCCCCCCTTTCTATTCACAGCTCATGTCCAACGGGGCAATGTGCGCGTGTGGAAATTTACATCCTATTCACGAATTTACAGGATAACACAAGTTTGTCCCCCCTCCAAAAAAAAAAAAAAAAAAAGACCAACTTGGCATTATTTTATTTGTCCGAAGTGGTAACCAACCGAGCTGCAGCAGCTCCGGTGAAAAACCCCGAACGAAATAGAAGGCCAAATGCACACAGATTAAAGACCCCAAGACGGGGTGAAAATCACGGGGCCCTGCAGGGCGAAGTTGCCGCTATTCCTCTGCCCACACGTAACCATAAATGTACAGACACGAACAAAATTTATATAAGGAAAAAAAATTAACAATCTCACAATCACAAAGGAGCAGCACAAGGCGGTTAGCAGAAAGTCATTGTCGTTGTTACAGTATGAGAGGAATGTGAATTTGCTCCTCAACCAATGCGAAGAGGGGAGGACGTTTAAATTTGTGGTGATCGTTAGGGGGGAAGAACTCATCCTCAAGGGGAAGGCCTACGAAAATGGTGCCTTCAGTAATGGGAACAAAAAAAAAATATATATTAGCAAACCGGATAATCTGAAGCGGCTGTGCATTGCGCTCGTCTTACCCCCAGTTTTTCATATAATTCTCTGTTCTACTGATTTTTTTTTTTGTCTTCCCTTCAAACAACAAAGTCGAGGTAGGGAAATTTCTCCTGAACAATACAGATGGACCAATCACCGCCATACAGGTACACACTGGACAAGGAAACGAAGACTCCTTCCTTTTGGAAAGCAGGTAATACTTTTTAAAGGATGACATGCCAGCCACATGTGACCTAATACCTACGAACTGTTTCTTCAGTGGCAATATAAACATCTAGCGATTGTTACAAGTGCACCCTATTGTCCGAAAACACTAAATTGGGCAACCCCTGTTATTAGTTTACCTCCCTCTCGATGTGCAGCATAAAAATGAACAGATAAGAAGGAAGGCGCACTAGGGGGGGACATATAGCAGTTCAATAATGAAACTGAACACCGTGAAATGGAACGGTAGTCTAGCAGATGTGACGCATATGTACCCCCTTCAAAGGATACCCACCATGCTACGGCGACAAGGAACTTGGTGACGCATAAGGTATTGGAAATGCTATGGGTGGAGCCCACGCTTTTTCACAATCTCCTTTAGCATCCGCAGAAAGGAATCCCAAGTGGGTTTACCTTTTACAAGGAGTGTGTGGACTATACAGATGAGCCACCCCCTTTGGTAAATATACCCGCAAGAGAGAGGAAGGAATGGTTGCCCCTTCTGTTACGCATAAGCGGGTCACATTATGTTGAGGGGGCTAAAAACGCACTTATTTGCGTATCGCTAATAATCCTACGTGAAAATAAGGTTGTTACATTTAACTCTTAAAGGATGCGAAACTGGTTTTCTTCGGGTGGTGTGTTTATCCTTTCCCGATTCAGTTGCATGCGTTGTCAAGACTAGAGGAAGTGTGCGTCGGTCGAGAGCGAGCAGCCGTTCACTTGGTTGCATTTCCAGACGTTTCTTGGCTTTTTGTAACATTTTGTAACATTTTGTAACATTTTGTAACATTTTGTAATTTTTTTTTTTTTTTTTTTTTTTTATCATCGATATGGTAATGGCTAGGAGATGGGTGATACAGTGCATGCCCTCCCTTTAACCCTCCATTTATGCACCACTTGTAAAGAACAAACAGCCTCGCAGGGACATCGACCGAGAGGACTAGTGCACACACGTGTATGCTAATTCTCATGTGTGTGCACCACGGAACGGAAAGGGTTATATCGTAAGGAAGAGTGTGAACACGTTTTTTGGAAGGGGGCTAAAGTGTGTAACTCCTGATGAGATTCTTGTGCCAGAAAAGAAAAAAGAAATAAAAAAAAAAAAAATAAAAAAGAAAGTAAAATAAAATTTCCTTTTGGCTTTACGTGAAATATTCCCCAGGGATCGCGTGTGTATCAGAACAAGAACAATTCAACTGCTCATGTTGAATTAACTGTTTGGTGTGTTTCCTAAAATAAAAAAAAAAAAAAAAAAAAAAAAAAAAAAAAAATATTTTATGCCCAAAAAAAAAAAAAAAAAAAAAAAAAAAAAGTGAACAGTAGAATTCTTCATATCCTTTTCATCGTCTCGCATCCTGCAAAATGAGGTCTTGTGTGTTTATCCTCCTCCTAACATGTGAGTAAAAAAAAAAAAAAATGACACAAATAAGATGCTCTGGAGATGATGGAAAAAGGAGCACCACCTCAAGTTGCATCAAAGGAGAGGTGAAGGGCTACCCCACTAAGGACATTAAAAAATGACGCCCTTTTTAAGAGAAAGGGTGCTTTTCATACCCTCCATTCATGTCTCCCATTTTGCTTTTCATACCAATTTCCTCAGATGCTGCGTTGAATGGGCGCATGCTGCTAAATGCGGAGACAAGCGATCAGAACACACTTTCACCTGAATGTCCATCCCACGGCGTTACATCACCAACCCCTGTAACTCCGAACAGTGAAACACCACAGAATCCATCTCCCAGCGCCTCAGGCCAAAATGGATCTCATAACACTGCTGTGCCAGGAACCCCACAAGGTCCCCAAGGAGCAACCCACACGGTTACTACCATACCAAGTTCACATCAAGGCGCGCATGCAGGTCCGCAGCAGCAAGCCCCAGCTTTGGGCGGATCGGGGGCCCCCCGTGAAGGCACACACGAAACCACACACACCTCGGTTGGTGCCCCGCAATCTTCCTCCTCCAATGACGGCGGCATTCAAGTAAAAACTGCCCTACTGAAAGATGCAAACGGAGTGAAGGTTACTGGTCCCTGTGGCGCAAACTTCGAAATATTCCTCGTCCCGCATATGTCCATCAGTGCCGAAACAAGCACAAACGACATAAAGTTGAGGCCAAAATTACATAAGCTGATTGACACAAACGAGGCAAAAGATGAAATTATGAAACTCTATAATGCAATACAATTTGGCAAGAACCCTGAAAAGCTAAAGAATAAGTGTCAACCTGGGAAAGGGAATGAGCAGACTTTTAAATTTCTGGTTCTTATTCATGAAGGGGAGTTGACTCTAAAGTGGAAGGTTTACGACAAATCGGCCCCCCCAAACGCAAGTAATAATGAGGGGAAATGGTGCAACTGTCTCCACCTGCATTTGAACAATGGAAGAGATAAAATGAAAGAGTACTATACTTCACTTGGGCTTTATTCACCAAATGATTAGATATTTTTAACATGCGAGGACGGCCATGTCTGCCCCATTTGTGCATGTCTAGTTGGGCGCAATCTGCATGCACATTTTATGCTACATATGTATGTATATATATATATATATATATATATATATATATGTATATATATTTTTACCACCACCCCCTGCAGGCACAGATGTGGACGTGAGAACATACATCCTGAACAACATGGACCAACCAATTACGACTATCCAAGTGCACTCATCGAAGGTGAACGATGATACGCTTTTGGTGGAGACCAAAAGTTACTATGTGAAGAGGGATATTCCAGGTAAGCTGCTTTTCTCACAGGACAGGGGGGGAGTAAAAAAAAAAAAAAATGGAGGACGTGCAAGGAGTGTCGCCAGCAGGGTTGAGCGTAACTGCCTCTAATGTTTGGCGCACACGTCGCGCACATGTAACCATGTATGCATTGTCTTCCTCTTCTCCCTTTTTCTGTGTAGAAAAATGTGACACAATAGCAACTGACTGCTACTTGAACGGAAACGTGGATGTTGAAAAATGCTTCCAGTGCACGTTACTCATTCAGAACAAGGACACGACAGATGAGTGCTTCAAGTACGTCTCTTCTGAGGTCACCGATAAATTTCAGGACATAAAAGTAAATGCACAAGATGAGGAAGATACGCTCGAAGATGTGTTGACAGAGTCTATTGGAAAAATCCTCCAAGGAATGTACAAAAAAGGACAGACGGGTATGAATGAATTGCTCAGTTTTGACCAAGCAAATAAAGCTTTGAAAGCAGAATTGCTCAATTATTGTGCTTCCATGAAAGAGGTGGACTCCAGTGGAGTGTTAGACAATTACGAGTTGGGTAGTGCACAAGATGTATTTGTTAACATAACTAATATGCTACACATGAACAGTGACTGTTCCGTGTCCTCATTACAAAACAAGTTGAAAAATCCTGCTCTATGCTTGAAAAATACGGACCAATGGGTGGACAGCAAAAAAGGGCTTCTCCTTCCTAGCTTGGCTCAGACCCATGTAGAAGCTACTCTCTCCGCAATCCCCAAAGCGGAACACATGAGCCACACAAATGATGGTATGCAGAATGTCCCATACGATGCTATTATAAACCTCGTATCTGCGGAGGAGAAAAACAACTGCAGCTCCCTCATTGAAGACAGCATGTACTGCAACGATGAGTACTGCGATAGGTGGAAGGACGACACGAGCTGCATGTCCAAAATTGAAGCGGAAGATCAGGGTGTGTGTGCCACGTCTTGGCTATTCGCTTCTAAATTACACTTAGAAACGATTAAGTGCATGAAGGGTTATGAACACATCCCAAGTTCGGCTCTCTATGTGGCCAACTGTTTGAATAATAAAGCGCATGACAAATGCCAGGCTCCGTCAAACCCGCTAGAATTTTTGAAGACGCTCGAGGAGACCAAATTCTTGCCAACCAATTCAAACCTTCCATACTCATACAAAGCGGTGAATAATGTGTGTCCCCAGCCGAACAGTCACTGGAAAAATCTGTGGGCAAACGTAACACTCCTAGACCCGCAGTACCAACCCAACTCGGTAAGCACCAAGGGGTACACTGCCTACCAGAGTGCCCAGTTCAACGGTAACATGGACGCGTTTATTAAGTTGGTGAAGTCGGAAGTCATGAACAAGGGGTCGGTAATTGCCTACGTGAAAGCGGCGGGAGCACTCAGTTACGACTTGAACGGAAAGAAAGTCCTCTCTCTATGTGGAGGTCAAACACCAGATCTCGCCGTCAACATAATAGGTTATGGTAATTATATAAATGAGGAGGGAATGAAAAAGTCCTATTGGTTGTTACGTAACAGTTGGGGTTCTCACTGGGGAGATGACGGCAACTTCAAGGTCGACATGTATGGTCCGCATGGATGCCAACAGAACTTTATCCACACCGCTGCTGTCTTCAACCTAGACGTGCCCATCGCTCAATCCGTTACGAAGAAGAACAACCAATTATATAGCTACTACTTGAAGGGTGCCCCTGACCTTTATGAAAATTTGTACTATAAAGGGTTCGACTCTCAATGTAAAAATACCAATGAGGGCCAAAAAGGCCAAGTTGTGAACCTCGTGGTTTCTGGGCAGACGGAAGAGGTAGAGGCCCATGAATCAGGTCAAGGGGAAGGACAGAATCAGGCAGAAGTGCAAGCTGGACAGGGGGGCGCACACGATGGGGTAGCACAGAGCGGAACTGGAGTAACTTTATCCCCACCTGCGGCATCATCATCCCTGAGTGCTTCCCCCAGTAACGCTGCCAAGATAACCCAAGTACTGCACATCTTGAAGCATGTGAAGCACGGGAAGGTGAAGACGGGCCTTGTTACCTACGAGGGTGATGCGGCGCTGAGCGCAGGACACGCGTGCTCACGAGCGGTGGCAAGTGACCCTGACATAGGCGACGACGAGTGCGTGAAGTTTTGTGATGACAACTGGAATGAGTGCAAAGATAAATTTTTACCAACGTATTGCTTAACAAACAAGAGGGGAAAAAACGACTGCTTTTTCTGCTACGTGTAAAATGATACAGTTTTTGTGGAGACCGAGTGAATGATGCCTTCCCTTCCCCCTCTTTTGTTCTACTCATGAGAATTAACCTTGTTGCATTTTCTTTAAGGAAAGTTCCTCTGAAGGTGTTCCCCTTGGTTTTGTCAATTGATACAGAGTGGTGTGATTTAATTTTATGCTAAAAAAGAATTATTTTTTTTTTTATTTTCCTTTTCACACGTATATATTTATCCGAGTGTTACACCAGTTCATACCTTTTGAAGAACACATGGCAGTGTTGCGTTGCTTGTCGTGGCAAGTCATGGGATATAAGTCACATTGCTTCCCAATCATCCATGCGTTGTAACCACTCAACAGAACTGAACGCATGGCTGTTTTTTTTTTTTTTTTTTTTTTTGTTCTGTTTTTCCCCAAATGCGAGTGCATCCTTGAAACTACACAAACAAATGTGTGCGGGGGTGAATGAACAGCCCTCAATTTTTAAATGTTGTGTTTTTTTTTTTTTTTCTTTTTAACTCTAAATGGTGAAAATAAAATTAAGGGAAAAATGTTCCGGTTGGTACGTCCGTCTAGTTTGCGTTCAGACCTGTGCAGGTGAGTCTGTACAAAGAAAAAGGCATTTTCAAACCAAAGTGAAAAGATAATTTTTGTCCCCTTTTTTTAACCCCCCCTAAAAAGGGCAAAGGGCCTTCTAGGTCACACGAACAAAAGAAACGGAGCATAGTTTTGACCCTTCTTACTGACAAATGTAACCTTCTCGGAATTTACAAAAAGGCGAAATTAACAAATTGAAATGGAAGAATTTTCCGCCCCATTCTGCTAGGAGAGCGTCAAATATACATGCACACATTGCACTGTCCCCATTTTTTTTTTTTTTTTTTTTTAATGTCACCCTTATGTTAAGGAAAAATATTCTCCAAGTAAAACTGCATCAAATTTACTTTTTAAAATTATAAAATTTGTGAAACAGGGGGTGGGCACTCTTTGTAAAGTCTAGCTCTCAGGGGGGAAGAGGTCTAATTTTTTTTTTTTTTTTTTT
>NW_012192627.1:49096-52352 GCF_000956335.1 Plasmodium fragile | reverse complement strand
AGGAAAAAAAAAAAAAAAAAAAAAAAATTAAAAAAGAAAAATAAAACAAGAGCAACAAGTCATTGCAGAACAAGATCGGGAATAGCCTACTGCTCAGAACAAGATGAAGTCCCTTGTAACGCTACTCTTCATTCCAAGTAAGAAAATATTACCACCTCGAAGAGTAAAAAGAGAGTCCAAAAATTGGGTACCTATTCAATATAACAGCGTTAAGACGCACTAGTGAGAGGGTCCCCATCATAGGTACCTCCAAAAGGTGCCACTTTTATTTTTTAATCCAATAAAGATAATCCCGCCGCTAAATGCTCATCCCTTCCCCTTTTTTTTTTTACTAAAACGTTTTAACGCAGGTGCTGTGTTGAGGCATAATGCGCAAGGCTTTGTAAATGCGGAGTCCACCCCTGGAAGCATAATATGGGGGAAAGCATCAAACGGATATATACTCACACAGGGCGCTTCAGAACAGAAAAGGTTAATCACTACAGATGAAAGATCAGATAACTGTCCAGGCAAATGCCAAACGGGACATGGTCCTGCACCTGCTATTCATAGGGCATCTTCTAAAAATAGAAAACCATCCGAAGGAACAGGTCAAGCAAACTATTCCAAAGTGAATGCACAAGTGTTGAAAAAAACAATCGGGGTGAACATTAACAGAATGTGTGGGGCAGAAATGGAATTCCTTTTCACCCCCCAGTCTTATATCCACGTTACAATGGAAGACTCCAAAGCAGGAGCATTTAATATGCTGACCTATCTCGAACATAACGCTTTACCGCTTACCTGGAATGTGTACCTGCCCGTGGAGCCCCTCACAGCAAGTAAGAAGTGTTTCCGCACAAGACCCACTTGAATGAGTGCACCATTTGTGGTTTATCTATTCATAAATATGTATGTGCACATGTGCTGTATGCCCCCCTCTGCCCGTTCTGCAGCAAAGAGTGATGCAAGTGGGACGAAGTGGTATAGGAGAACCCTAGCAGAAAATAATGATGGCCCGGATGACGAGGGCTATGATTTCTTTTCGGGGGAAAATGACTCAGAAGAGGATGCAGACATTCCCTCCATGGGAAATGATAATCAGTTAGAGGGATGCTCGGGGGAAGCATTGGAGGAATTCCAGCTCTGGAGAACCATAGACCGAGTACTAAAATGGGTTTACAAGGTTACTCCGGGCGGAAGAAAAGTGCTAATCACGCAGGAGGAATTAAACAACTCCATGAAAAGGGACCTAAAAATATATTGCCAGCTTTTAAAGAAGGTAGACAGAAGTGGGACTTTGGAGGAGCATCCCATGGGTAGCGAAATGGACGTCTTTCACAACCTTGTGAAATTGTTACAAAAACACGGGGGTGAATCAGTTTTTACTCTGCGAAGGAAAATGCGGAACCCAGCAGTGTGCATGCAGAATGCGAATCAGTGGGTACTGAAGAGGAGAGGGTTGGTTTTGCCAGACTCGTCAAGTAGCAACGCAAGTGCGTATGACACCAACTTGGGTGTAGGCTCCGAGTGGATGCAATTTGTAAACAGTAACTCGAGAGATGCTAGTATTGACAGGGACAACGGAGAGCAGGACTGAATGATTAATTTGGAACAATTAAGAATGAGACCTAAACACATTTGCGGTTTTAGCCGTGGGGTACACTCTGATGCGGGCGCGCTCCGATAGGGTTCACCCCGAAAAGGCGAATGGTAAAGGGCTTTGCACTCCTAATGCTGCCGACTCGTCCGAGGATAAGCGGAGCACTTTAGGAAGAAGGGGATGAACATTACGCACCTGGTCAAGTGCCAAGTGATGAATGACAAATGTAGGGACAGCATGGCTTCATAGCCCAAAAGGAGAGAGGATGGAAAATTCAAGTGGGAAAGTAAAAGAGAGGTGACATCAGAAAAGATAATGTACTGCTCAACAAAAATAACTACCGAGAGGAAGTCAACTGTGGGGGGGGGGTTAAATATGCACAGGGGAGAGAAAAAGGCGTCAACGTAATGTTGCCCTGCTTATGATATAAACACCTACTAATGTACCAATGGGTGTAACATCCAGCATCATTTAACCTAACGCTAAGGAGGGAAATCGCCCCCTTTTTTTTTGCGGGGGGAGGGACTAGTCTTTACGAGTACTTGGTTGAGATCAAATGTGGGGGGGGGGAATTACTCCAGGAAGTGGTAGGAAAATCCCAACTGGAGAATTGGATCATTCGTGGGGCTGTGAGAACCGGAAGGTGGATTGGCAACAAAGGGCGAGTCAATCCGGGGAACCGAAGCCAAGAACATAATTGAAACCATTTAAATCGATCGGAACATTTCACCATTTAAAGCCGTCCAGGAAAAGGGAATAGTCAAAGGCAAGAGTGAAAGGGAAGAGAGGGTTAAAATGGAGCAAAGTAAAAATTGATTATCGTGTGAGGGGTCCCATACCTGGAGTTTCCTAACCCAGCATGTGCCATTCGGAGAGGTGCTTTTTTCTCCGTCAAGTGAAAGCCTTTGCGAGTACGTACCAATTTTTGTCTATCATTATTTATTAATTTTTTATTTTATTTTTATTTTTTTATTTATTTTTGTGAAAGATTTACAGATGGCATTTGATAACCTCTTACAGTTTTCACGCAAAGGGGGTTTTATTTTTTTTTTTTTTCAAAAGCATTTTAACAACTCACTCTGGGGAGAGTGCTTCCCTCCGCGTGAGCCTCCTCACACCTTTCACGTAAAGGGGGTAACTGCGTGCCGATGTGCATGCGCAATGGCTTTTGCTCTTCACTGTTTGATTTTCCCATTTCGTTAAAAACGCGCAATTTAAGTAACGAACAAAAAAATAAATATATATATATTTCGTTAAAACTTTGTCCGCTAGCGGAGGCGGGGTTAAAACTAGGTGCTTTAAGATTAGATGAAATTTGGACGTGTGTTAACCAAGGGGCGGGGGAATACGTACGGGCTCCGAGTAACACAAAAGTGTGTGCCCCTAATTTACACACACTGCATGCATGTGTATTGCACACACCCCAGCCGGTTACTTCCACTTCTCATACCTCTTTTATCATCACATGGTCCAAGGGATGAAACGTACGCGTACACACTTGAGCTTAATTCGAGAGTGCAAATCTGAATGGGGCGTTACATGTAGCGACTCGGAACTCCCAGCATACGACTACTGCACACATGGCAAAGGAAACCTCGGGGCATTTTTCCAATTACTTTTGTGTCAAATGGGAGAAAACGATTAACTCACTTAGAGAAAAAAAATAAAAAAAAA
>NW_012192627.1:47910-48996 GCF_000956335.1 Plasmodium fragile | reverse complement strand
AGATCTCGCCGTCAACATAATAGGTTATGGTAATTATATAAATGAGGAGGGAATGAAAAAGTCCTATTGGTTGTTACGTAACAGTTGGGGTTCTCACTGGGGAGATGACGGCAACTTCAAGGTCGACATGTATGGTCCGCATGGATGCCAACAGAACTTTATCCACACCGCTGCTGTCTTCAACCTAGACATGCCCCACTTCCAGTCGTCTGTAACGGACACAGAATTGTACAGCTACCACTTGAAGAGCTCCCCCGATTTGTACAAGAACCTTTATTATAGCGCATTGGGTGGAAGTGGCAGCTCGCCGAATCACGCCATTCACGGGCAGGAAGAAACAGTGGATGGAGCAACATCTACATTGACAGTTCAAGGACCGGAAACTGCGCCAACAGGGTCGGTCGTAGGAAACACAGTTTCAAGTGAACAAGCTCCAGGAGCAAAACATACGCAAGTAGAAGGACAACCACAACAGACGGGAGGAAGTCCACCACCACCATCAACACCACAGCAACCAACAGAAAAGGTAGAGGAGCCAACTGCACCGAGCAGTGACGCATCAGGGGAGAAGTCCATTGAAGAAGTGGTAAACGAGAAATTACCCCAAATTATTCACGTGTTGAAACACATTAAGCAGACCAAAATGGTGACGAGAGCAGTCACGTACGAGGGTGAGTACGAGTTGGGAGATCACTCCTGTATACGAACCGAAGCATCATCTGTGGAGAAACTAGATGAGTGCCTACAATTTTGTAATGAAAATTTTTACAAGTGCAAAGGGACAATTTCACCAGGGTATTGTTTAACCAAGCTGCATGAAACGAACGACTGCAATTTCTGCTCTGTGTGAAAGCGGTATCCCAAGTTCCTCGATGCACATACACGTTCTGATGCATCTGCGAATGCATGAGAGTGTACAGACGTGCGTGCGCGTGGAGTATTTACACTACCCGCCTGGTATCAACAAGGGGTGAAAACTCACTTGTGTCATCAACACGGCACAGTTTTATTAACCATTTCTTCAATGCCATGTAAGGCATTTTTAAATGAAAGTTCAAAAAAAAAAATTTTTTTTTTTTTTTTTTT
>NW_012192627.1:45624-47810 GCF_000956335.1 Plasmodium fragile | reverse complement strand
TTATTTTTTTATTTATTTTTGTGAAAGATTTACAGATGGCATTTGATAACCTCTTACAGTTTTCACGCAAAGGGGGTTTTATTTTTTTTTTTTTTCAAAAGCATTTTAACAACTCACTCTGGGGAGAGTGCTTCCCTCCGCGTGAGCCTCCTCACACCTTTCACGTAAAGGGGGTAACTGCGTGCCGATGTGCATGCGCAATGGCTTTTGCTCTTCACTGTTTGATTTTCCCATTTCGTTAAAAACGCGCAATTTAAGTAACGAACAAAAAAATAAATATATATATATTTCGTTAAAACTTTGTCCGCTAGCGGAGGCGGGGTTAAAACTAGGTGCTTTAAGATTAGATGAAATTTGGACGTGTGTTAACCAAGGGGCGGGGGAATACGTACGGGCTCCGAGTAACACAAAAGTGTGTGCCCCTAATTTACACACACTGCATGCATGTGTATTGCACACACCCCAGCCGGTTACTTCCACTTCTCATACCTCTTTTATCATCACATGGTCCAAGGGATGAAACGTACGCGTACACACTTGAGCTTAATTCGAGAGTGCAAATCTGAATGGGGCGTTACATGTAGCGACTCGGAACTCCCAGCATACGACTACTGCACACATGGCAAAGGAAACCTCGGGGCATTTTTCCAATTACTTTTGTGTCAAATGGGAGAAAACGATTAACTCACTTAGAGAAAAAAAATAAAAAAAAACAAAAATAAAACAAAAAAAAAAAATAAAACGAAACAAAAATAAATAAAACGAAACAAAAAAAAACGAAAAAAACAAGAACAAAAAAAAACGAAAAAAACAAGAACAAAAAAAAAAAAAAAAGAACAAGAACAAAACAGTAATTTGTTCTTTTTTTAAACAAATGTGTAAACGATTTAACAAAAAGAGAGTACCCATTTTTACGTAAAGGCAGTACACTTTGCAAAAGAAGAAAAGTCTTAATGCAGATTTGACTTAACCGAAACGAGATGAAGTACAGTTTTCTCGTGTTTCTCGCTTTATGTAAGAAAAATAAAAAAAAATAATAAAGAAAGAAAAAGGAGCTATATCTGATGGGGAGATACTCGTCTTGCGGATCACCCCATTTTTAAAATTAAAAATGTTTCACTTCATTCCCCGAGAAGTGGCTCCCCCATTGCATACGAATTCCTTTTGACACCTTTGAACAGGTGCCGCTTACGGCAACAATGTAGCGGTGTTCACAACTACGCAGACGCCACCTGGAGATTCTGCTGTTACGCAATCCACTTCCACTGACCAGGTGACGGGAACCGGGCATGTAACATCGTCTGGAGAAGGGTCGCACTCTGGATCATCTGAAAGTGCACAAAAAGGTCCTCAAGCAGACAATCTGCAATCGACTGGATTCAGTGCACAAAGTCATGAACCAACAAATCCACAAGGGGGTGGATCCCATAGCGGAGGCTCCGCCGCACCCGCTGCCAGCGGAAGCAGTTCTCCCAGTTCCCCAGCAAGTCCAAGTGCACAGGCTGCGGCAAGTCAGGTTCAACCCATCACCAAGAAAGCCGAGATTAAGTCTGCACTGCTAAAGAACTTCACAGGGGTGAAGGTGACGGGTCCCTGCGATACAGAGGTAGGACTGTTCCTCATTCCTTACATTTACATTTCTGTGAAGGTCGCGGACAACGACATAGAACTGTCTACCAAGTTCCCCAACGCGGATAACATAATGGTACAGTTTAGTGATGACGGCAAAACCATGACTAACAAATGTGATAAGGATCCTCAAAAGACGTTTAAGTTTATAGTGTACCTGGAGGACAACATACTGACCCTCAAGTGGATCGTCTACCCGTTAAGTGACAGTAAGGATAAGTGGAGCAGAAAAATAAGAAGTGGGGGCATCCGTATCAGGAGTACGGGGAAACAAAAAAAAAAAAAGTATACCTAACACGGTAGTCATAATAGCGATGGGAGTTGCTGGCTGAACAGATTAGCAGTCGCCCTTTTGTTCAACAGCGCCAGTTTGTCTAATGGTCCATTTGCGCACGCGTGGTGTGGACGCACATCCCATACATCCATACATAACACCTTCACATTGCTATTCCCTCCATCAGGTAATAATAAAAAGGCTGATATGAAGAAGTACAAATTGCCGAACCTAGAAACACCTATAACATCAATTCAAGTCCATTCAGTCATGCTCCAAGATG
>NW_012192627.1:44312-45524 GCF_000956335.1 Plasmodium fragile | reverse complement strand
GCAATCCACTTTGCTCCTTCCCCTTGCCCCGGAGATATACCCACTAGGACGAAATGAAGGCTCGCCTTTCCTTAATCCTAATTTTATGTAAGGGGGGGGGGAAAAATGTATAATGAATGGCAAAAAAAAAAAAGGAAAAATCACCAAGTGGACAACTTAGGCATGGATGCACTCCACTCTGAAGAGGGAGAAGAAGTGCACATGAGCGCTTGTTCCATCACTTGAATGATTAGATGTGGATGGAATTAAAAGAGTGTCCTCAACTGAGTGCATGTCTTTGCTCGGTGTGTGATATAATTCGTGTAAATAAAATTTTACGCAGGTGTCGTGTGCAGGCACTGTGTAGTGAGATGCACGAATACGAAGGATAATTCAGGTGAAGGAGCAGGAGCAGGCCTAAGTCAGGATGCAAATGATAAAGCGGGAGAAGACCAACTCGTAACCTCGCCAGATAGTACACATTCCGTAGAGACTTCCCAACTAGCACAAGGAGGCACTGTGGAAACTTCCAACAATGCTGCTAACAATTCTAACTCCAATTAGAATCAAAATTCAGACATAAGCAGCGCCACAGAGGATATCCAAGTAAAGTCGTCTCTCCTGAAGGACTACAAAGGGGTGAAGGTGACGGGACCTTGTAACGCAAGTTTCCTCGTTTTCTTCGCCCCGTATCTCTTCATCGATGTGGACGCGGACAGTAGTAACATTTACCTGGGGACTGACTTGAGCGACCTAGAAGTCACAGAGCAAATGGGTAAAGGAGAACACGAAAAAAATAAATGCGAAGAGGGAAAGACATTCAAATTTGTTGCCTTTATTGAAGATGACCACTTGACTGTTAAGTGGAAGGTGTACGACTCGGGAGTTCAGCCGCCAACCCCAGGTATGTGAAAAGGGCCAAAGAGGGCTACACGGGGTGGACGTGGTGGAAGGGGCGAGATAAGTCCCCCTATCGAATGAAAACAAATTGGCAGTGGAACATAGCATTTGCATTTGGTGGTTAAATTTTGCACCCCCTCGTTTTAGCTCACATGCGAAACTCCATTTCTGTACCCATCCCAGTTGCCCACTTAATTTCGTCTTTTTTTTTTTACCGCTTTCTCCCCCCCGTCTTCAGATGATAATGTGGAAGTAATAAAATACGTAATGAAAAATTTAAGTGGAGAATTCACCTCTGTGCAAGTACACAGCGTCATCCAGCAAAACGGCTCC
>NW_012192627.1:39915-41138 GCF_000956335.1 Plasmodium fragile | reverse complement strand
TTTTTTTTTTTTTTTTTTTTTCATTTCACCTTTTTTTTTTACGCAAAAACTTTACCGTTGTGTTTTATTTTGCTTCGAACGTAGAGTCATTCTGAGTTGAACACAAAAAAGGTGTGCGCCAGTATGTGCTGGGGTTATGGCAAGGGTATGCCCAAGGTATTATTGTACATATTTTAGTGTGTTCATGTGGATGGCGCTTTGGTGTTGCTGCTACGCCGCTTTAAAAGATATTTCAAGCATGCGTGGGAACCCTTTGCACGCATTTCCTCCTCACACTGAAGAGGAGAGGCATCATGTGAGGGGGGGGCCACATTTTACAAAATAGCCTTTTTTGGGCCTAAGTATTCCTGGCGAAATGCTTTTCTTTACGCTTGTGCAAAATGAGCGAGACCGAAAGGGATTGAGTACACGCACGTGCGGCGATATGCCAAGAACTGTTCACCATTACCACTTATTGTTCGATTCGTAAAGAGGTAGTTGACTGCTTCTTATCTGTGTGGCTTTTCCAACCTGGAAACAGAAGAAGATCGGGCCAGGTGACGCGTAATACGTAACGCATTCATGGGTTATGTAAACGGAACCGTTCGCCTTAGCACCGTTAGCAAGTTGGTGTATATTTTCTTAATGCACCTTTCGTGAGGTTGCCACGCAGGACGGAAAAAAAAAAAAAAAAAGTATACCTAACACGGTAGTCATAATAGCGATGGGAGTTGCTGGCTGAACAGATTAGCAGTCGCCCTTTTGTTCAACAGCGCCAGTTTGTCTAATGGTCCATTTGCGCACGCGTGGTGTGGACGCACATCCCATACATCCATACATAACACCTTCACATTGCTATTCCCTCCATCAGGTAATAATAAAAAGGCTGATATGAAGAAGTACAAATTGCCGAACCTAGAAACACCTATAACATCAATTCAAGTCCATTCAGTCATGCTCCAAGATGACACCGTTATTTATACGAGCAAAGATTATTCAATACAGAAAGACATTCCAGGTCAGTTGCATAAATATTGGGTCCAACAAATGCCTGTTCACTCAAACATAGTCAACTGTACAACAGTGAAGCGTCCTCAAATTGGGATGCATCTTTTCTCACTTTAAAACTGTTCATAAATAGCATAATTGCGCAGAGCATACACTGAGAAGCGAAGCTGATTAACAATTTAATTTTTCATTTGCTAATTTTTTTTTTTTTTTTTTTTTTTTTTTCATTTCACCTT
>NW_012192627.1:34565-37204 GCF_000956335.1 Plasmodium fragile | reverse complement strand
TGAAAACAAATTGGCAGTGGAACATAGCATTTGCATTTGGTGGTTAAATTTTGCACCCCCTCGTTTTAGCTCACATGCGAAACTCCATTTCTGTACCCATCCCAGTTGCCCACTTAATTTCGTCTTTTTTTTTTTACCGCTTTCTCCCCCCCGTCTTCAGATGATAATGTGGAAGTAATAAAATACGTAATGAAAAATTTAAGTGGAGAATTCACCTCTGTGCAAGTACACAGCGTCATCCAGCAAAACGGCTCCAACGTATTTGAAAGCAAAAACTATGCCTTAAGTAACGACATGCCTGGTGAGTCATACAAGGAAGAAATAAACAAAGAAAAATAACCCCCCCCACACACACACATTCATCACACTTAACGTCCTGGTGTGGTTCCCAGGTTTATGCCCATTTCCAACGAGTCAATTTTTTTTTTTTTTTTTTTTTTTTAGAAAAATGCGACGCAATAGCTAGCAATTGCTTCCTCAATGGAAGTGTGTACATAGAAAAGTGTTACGTGTGCACCCTGAAAATGAAGAACGTTAATTCGTCGGACGTTTGTTACAATTACGTTCCCTCGGTGGAAACACCCATACAGGAAGAGGCGCAGATATACAACCACTTGAAGAGCTCCGCTGATGTGGGGGACAACATCGACTATAAAAACGCGGGCGGTGAGAACAGTGGCTCCACAAATAACGCAACGGGGGTGGTCCACGAATCGGTGCTCCAAGGACAAGCAGCTGCAGAGGAGGGAGGAAAGGATGCTGTGCAGGAAACTGCTCCTCCAAGCAGTACAGCAGCAGTAGAAGGAACGACGGCTGGGCAAGTGTCTACAAATGCTCCGCCTTTACCGAGCCAGGGGGAAGAAACCGGAGTACTAAACATGGGTACCACAGGAGGGGAAGCAGTAAACCTTTCAGGAGGCGATCAGCCAGATCAACAGGGAACAGCCGGACCAGACGGCTCGTCAAGCACGGCACCCGGAGCCCCCTTGCTAGGCACCCAAGTGTTACATTTACTAAAGTACATAAAAAAAAATAAGGTCAAAATGAACTTGATCACATACAAAAATCATGAGTCTATTAGCACTGGACATGACTGCTCGAGATCCTACTCACTCAATCCTGACAAGTACGAAGAGTGTGTAAAAATATGCGAAGCCAACTGGAGCAAATGTGAACATGATGCAGTGCCGGGATTATGTCTTTACGAACATGCAAAGGAGAATGACTGTTTCTTCTGTTATGTGTAAAAAGCTCGAAATGGGTAAAACGAGTCAGGCACATATTTTTTTTTTTCTTTTTTTTGTGGAGAAGCGACGAAATGTTCTTCTTGCATATTTATCCGTAAGGGGGAAAAGTCCCCCCAACCAAGGAACAATTGCGTAATTGTGTGGTTCGGTTTATACACTACACCACCATGCACTATATTTTATAATCTTTCAATTGTTAACATTCTTCTTTTTCCCCCCCAACTTGATCAAACTGGTGATAACACAGTGGAGCCTCCCATCCACAGATTGAACGTTTAGAAAGACGGTCCTCTGTGACGTTCATGTGGGCTTATAATCATTACTTTTAAGGCATTTCTAAGCGAAACCATCCCCATTTCGTGTTTGTTCCGCCACGTGTACATCAATCACACATCGCTCATATGCGTTTTTTTTTTTGTTTTTCCCCTATGCAATTTTGCGCCCACGAGAGGGAGAGCGCTAAAGGGGGAAAAGAAGCGGCGAAGTGGCATTGTGTAGCCCTTTTTCGCGTTCTTTCCTGTTTTTTTTTTTTTTTTTTTTTTTCCCAGTTAGCTCAAATATGCCCTCCCTTTAAAATACACAATTGTGCATTAGATCAACCCGTACGCGCGAGCAGAGAAAAAACAGGCGTGTAAAAAAAACGCCCCCTCTTTGCCCCCTTGGGGTGTATGCCGATACTGCACGTAAGCATGGTTTGTTTTCTCTTGGCCTTTCCATTTGTTCCTCCCTCTCGTGCACATTCAAACAATGCTCTAGATTTACTCCAACGAATCCATGCGTGCGTTGCTAGCCGTGTATACAAAGCTTGGCTGTATCAACACTAGTACACCTTAAAACGGTGAATTCACTGGTTATGCATACACGTAAAAATCATCCTTCGACATGATGCAGGTGAGTGTATGCATAAACAAAATTATGCTTGAGCATTGACTAAACTGATAGGAGGAGGTTCGCATACACATTAATGAAAAAGCCACGCTCCCAGGTAACGTTAAAGCACTGCCTTAAAAAACAAAAAAAAAAAAAAAATTTTCTCCCTTTTGTGTCGATCGTCGACAAAAACGTTTTTGTTCAGAATTGTGATTTTATTAGAAATAGATAAAAGGATAGAAAATAAAGAAAAAAAAATAACAAGAACAAAAAAAAAAAAAAAAAATAATAAATAGCCTAATCACCAGCACAATCGCTAGCATAATCACTAGCATAATCACTAGCAAAAATAAGAATAAAGTTTGCCACTTTGGATTGGCACAGGGATGTAAAGAAAACAAAAAAAAAAAACAGTGAGGAAATGGAATACGCATACGGAAGGAAACAAATAAATAAATAAAAAAATAAAATAGCAATAGTAAACCAATTCGCATGAAGCAGGGAGGAACAGAGAAGGTTTCA
>NW_012192627.1:33506-34465 GCF_000956335.1 Plasmodium fragile | reverse complement strand
AATTTTTTTTTTTTTTTTTTTTTTTTTAGAGACCTGCCAACAAATTATGAGCGCGTGCTTCTTGAGTGGACACATAGATATAGAAAACTGCTACACTTGCAATTTGCTTGTGCATCAGCAGGATACAAATGACGAATGTTTCGGCTACGTGTCGGCCGATTTTAAAAACCAATTTAAAGAAGTTAAAGTGCACGGGCAAGATGATGAGGACTCGAACGAATACAAACTTGCACAGGCCATAGATGGGGTGCTGAATAGCGTTTACAAAATTGACACAAATGGAAACCAACAACTAATCACAGCACAAGAAGTAGATGCAAATGTGAAGGAACAGTTAAGTTACTATTGTCATGTGTTGAAAGAAGTGGACACCACTGGTACTCTAGATGTACATACAATTGGTTGTGTAATGGAAGTCTTTAACAACCTTGTAAATTTGTTACAAAAACACGGAGAAGAAAGTTACTCAACGTTAGAATTGAAGTTACAAAATCCAGCCATTTGCCTCAAAAATGTAAACGACTGGGTGCTCAATAAGAAGGGATTAGTGTTGCCTCAGTTGCAAAATGCTGGTGGTCATGTCTACTTTGGAGAAAATATTCAGGCGCAAAATGAACAAAACTGTTGTCACTCAACCTATGAGGAAGGGGCTGATGGAATAATCGACTTGTCCATCGTGCAAACAAATCCACACGCTTCATCCACTCCATTCACCAACCATATGTTTTGCAATTATGATTATTGTGATAAGACCAAGGATACCAGCAGCTGCATGTCCAAAATTGAAGCGGAAGATCAGGGTGTGTGTGCCACGTCTTGGCTATTCGCTTCTAAATTACACTTAGAAACGATTAAGTGCATGAAGGGTTATGAACACATCCCAAGTTCGGCTCTCTATGTGGCCAACTGTTTGAATAATAAAGCGCATGACAAATGCCAGGCTCCGTCAAACCCGCTAG
>NW_012192627.1:23611-33406 GCF_000956335.1 Plasmodium fragile | reverse complement strand
AAAAAAAAAAAAAAAAAGGCCACACAAAAAAGGTTTAACACAAATAACTACACATCACACCTGAGCAACTTGGCAGTCGAGCAAAATGATAAAACGATCCTTGGCGCTCATTCTTATTATAGGTACTTGAGGAGGGGGAAAAGGAGGAGAAATAAGCTCAAAAGCTATAAACACACACGTTGGTTGGATGTCACTTGTATATTGTACATGTAGTTTGACCTTATTCAAAGTTGTGTGGCGAAGAAATTTCACCAAAATAAAAATTCGATGTGTGACAAGTACATATCGTGGGTCACATAATCGTACACAGAGAGGTGTATTCATGAATGAAAGCCTATGTGTGGTGAAATAGCCATTTTTGGCTAGCCAAAATTAACCCCCCCTTTTTTTTCCCTACCGTCACGTCCATTTTTTTTTTTTTTTTTATATCTGTGCAGCCTTTTTGACTAATATAAATGTGACCATATGCGGAACGAATAATGTAGACAATGTAACCCAGGGGAGTGATAAAGGAACAAGTGGAGGGAATAGTGACTCGTCCCCTCCTTCGAAAAACAATTGTCCAAGTGATGGATCCAAAAATGATGTGACAGATTTTCCAACTACAACTATATCGTTTTATATGCCCCTCAATTTAGAAGGCGGGGGATCTAAAAATGAAAGTGCAAGCAGTTCACACAAAGTGGAAGAGGCAACGGATGCCTCTCCTCCCCCATCCAGCAATAATGATACTGAAGAGGACAGCAGCTCCAGTGACAAGAAAGAAGAGCACACAGATATTACTTCACCGGAGCTTCAACCAACGACACCACCCGCCAGTGAAGTAATAGCACAAAGTAACCAAACAGCAGTACAAATTTTCGAAGGAAATACAACCCAATCCAATGACCTCATTAATGGCCCAATGCAAGTAGAATCAGCTTTATTAAAAAACTACAATGGGATCAAAGTTACAGGTCCTTGCGGATCCTACTTTAGAGTGTACCTAGTACCCCACATACTAATCTATGCCTTAACAAAAAATACAATTATTCAAGTAGAATCCCTCTTCGATGATAACACCAGGGTAGATTTTGAATACGCTGATGACATCGTGAATAAGTGTGAGGAGGGGAAGAATTTCAAACTCATTCTCTACTTGAAGGATAATATCTTGACTCTCAAGTGGAACGTGCTTCCATCTTCAGAGGAGGATGACTCGGGTAACTTAATCGGGGCTGTGTCTTTGAAGCAGTTGCCCTTAAAGAGAGACAAAATGAAGGCTAACTTGGATGCTCCCTTTTTAAGATTGTTCGCTCCTCAACACCGCGTTCCACACACCTTTGCACCTTTTTCCTGTGCATCACTCTGTTGCACTTCACTCACGCAACCGATCTTTACTTCTACCTGACCCCCTTTGCAGCGACCAACACCAAGGCGGACGTGCGAAAATTCAAAATCCCGCAGCTGGAGCGCCCGTTCACCTCGATACAGGTGTACACAGCGGACGCGAAGGCAGGCATTATCGAGAGTAAAAACTACGCCCTGGGCGCGGACATTCCGGGTAAGTTCCCCGTGCGCAGCGACCATGCAGGCCGCTCAACCACACCGCGTATACGCAGCGACCATGCACGCCGCTCAACCACACCGCGTATACGCAGCGAGCATGCTCGCCGCTCAACCACACCGCCTAACCTCACCACCTAACCACCCCGCGCAGACAAGTGCAACGCCATCGCCACGGACTGCTTCCTAAACGGAAATATAAACATCGACAAGTGCTACCAATGCACGCTGCTGGTTCAGAGCGCCGACCAGACCTCCGGCGAGTGCTTCAAGTACGTGTCCAAGGACTTACAAGACCAGCATAACAACGCCAAGGTGAAGGGACAAGATGACGTGAACCCTAAAGAGTACGAACTGATCGAAGCCATCGATATCATCCTAAAGAACATTTACAAAGTTGATAGGATCAAAAAAAAAAAAGTTCTAATCAGCATGGATGACCTGGATGATGTGTTGAAGGCAGAACTCTTAAATTATTGTAAACTGTTAAAAGAAATGGACGTGAAGGGTACTTTAGATAATTTTGAATTGGGAAACGAGGTCGATATATTTAATAACATGATTAGACTACTGAGTATGCACCCCAAGGAAAACATTATCACGTTGCAGGATAAATTACGCAACACTGCAATATGCTTGAAGAATGTTGATGAATGGGTTGAAAACAAACGAGGGTTAGTTCTTCCAGAAGGGGGAGAGGAAAAGTCTTCGCTTGAAGAAAAGTCTGCCCAAGTGGACGAGGATGGGGACGAAAAACATGTAAAGCAAAGTGAATTGTTCAATCAGGACATGTACAGAAAGGATGAAGATGGCACCATAGATTTGGTCAAAGCAGGAAAGGAATTAAAATTAAGGTCGCCTTATTTTAAAAATAGCAAGTACTGCAATTACGAATATTGTGACAGATGGAAGGATAAAACGAGTTGTATTTCAAATATTGAGGTGGAAGAACAAGGCAACTGTGGTGTCTGCTGGGTGTTCTCATCGAAATTGCACTTGGAAACTATTAGGTGCATGAGAGGGTATGGACACTTCCGAAGCTCGGCTCTGTTTGTGGCCAACTGCTCCAAAAGGAACCGAAAAGATGTTTGTGAAGTGGGATCCAACCCAATAGAATTTCTTCAAATTGTCCGTGACACAGGATTCCTTCCCCTTGAAAGCGACCACCCTTATCTGCACAAACACGTCATTAACCAATGTCCTAAGATTAAAGAAAATTGGGTCAACCTATGGGGCAATACCAAATTACTCTCTAACAAATTGTATGGCCATTTTATGATGTACAAAGGATTAATTTCTTATGAAACTCGGCACTTCAAAGATAATATGCACGTGTTCATAGACTTGGTAAAACGAGAGGTGCAAAATAAAGGCTCTGTAATTATTTATATAAAAACTAAGGATGAAATTGGATACGATTTTAATGGCAAAGGAGTGCATAACATGTGTGGTCATAGAGTACCTGACCATGCTGCTAATATTATTGGGTACGGAAATTATATCAGTGTTACTGGGGAGAAGAGGTCCTACTGGTTGATTAGAAACAGCTGGGGATACTACTGGGGTAATGAAGGAACCTTCAAAGTAGATATGCTTGGACCAAAGGGATGCAAATATAACTTCATTCACACCGCCATCGTTTTTAAAGTCAACTTGGGTGCTATTGATTTGCCCAATAAAGATGTGAACATCAATCGTACCTACTTCCCGAAACACAGCTCGGACTTTTTTCACAGTCTCTACTTTAACAACTACGATGATGAAGCAGATAAGCCAAGGAAAATTTTCCACAAGCACCGAAACAAAGACAACAAGCGCCATGTCCATGGGTGGTACAAGTGGAAGAAGGGCCCGAATGGGTGGAGAATTTCAGGTCAAGATGGAGACGACGCTATTGAAGGTGCATCTTGGGGAGAATATTATGAAGGGGGGCTTCCTGGCATACCTCCACAAAGTCCCAAGCTCAGCTCATCCGCAGAAAAAAAAATTCAAATACTACACATCCTCAAGCATATTGATAACTCCAAAATTATGCGAGGAATGGTAAAGTATGATAATATAAGCGAGACGCAAAATGACCACAGCTGCGCTAGGGTTCATTCGAAGAACCCAGACAGGATGGAAGAATGCAAAACCTTCTGTGAGGAAAATTGGAACAGCTGCAAGAATCACTACTCTCCTGGGTATTGCTTGTCCAAGTTGTACAATGGTGGCAACTGCTACTTCTGCTATGTCTGAGGTGAGGGTTGCACAAACGCAGCTCCAAAAGTGTGAACCCGCCCCTTTTTCGCGGGCTTCCCTTTTTTTTTTTCGCGGCTTCCCCTTTTTTCTGATTTTTTTTTTTTAGTAAACATAAGAGTATCTTTAATTAGCTTTCCTTCGAAAGGATACTTATATAATTTTTTTTTTTTTTTTCTTCTTCCCCTTTGTCGCACTTCAAAATAATTTTTCTCTTTCGTGACGTTTCATTTTGACAACACATAGAGACAACGTAGTTAGTTATATGTGCACGCTTACGTGCTCGTAAACGTAAAATGATGTTTCAACTTTTTTTTCGGAGCGTTTACCCGCGCGTTGGACTTCCTCCCGGGTGGCCTTTAGTCCCACTCACATTTCGGTCGTCTCCTCTTCAGCGAGGGGAAAAAAGAGGGAATGCCCTTCTGAGGAAACAGAAAATGAGATCATTTTTTTGTGTCCTTTCAGGGGGTCGATGTAGATTAGTCACCACTTGATGTGCCGCTTCCCCGGCGATGGGGAGAAAGCACACATTGGAAAAGTCAAACAAAATACAGAGCCCCAATTGGGCCTGCACTCCCTCCGTAGTGTGCAGATATGCGCATTACACTTTGCAAGGGAGTGTGCCGCCGAGCATACCTCTTTATTCTGATGAACAGGACATCTTCGATCGATCCTGCCTTAATATAATGGTGTAAACTATTTTCCCCTTTGGGGAGGGAGAGGCGACCAATTAGAATTTTTCTTGCCTAATTAGAGCGTCACCGCCGGGCCTAGAACTCGTGAGAGCGTTAGTGCACGGGGGAAAAAAAAAAAAAAAAGTTACAGAGCGTTCCTTTTGGCGAACCGAACTTGAACAGCCAACAATACACACAGCCGGGGAAAAAAAAAAAAAAAAAGTTACAGAGCGTTTCTTTTGGCGAACCGAACTTGAACAGCCAACAATATACACAGCCGGGAAAAAAAAAAAAAAAAAAAAAATAATAGCAGCCAAATACGAGTAGCAAAACTGCAACATTATTGCTCTCATATTTGGAACCAGACCAGAACGAAAGAACCAAGAGGCGCGCACACACCCTTTTTACCCCCCGAGAAAGAACACACACCAGTTATATTTCATACAAGTCAAGCCAAGTGTGTAACTGGAGAATCAAGCCGCGCATCCATTTCTGTGTATGTAAAGTGTCAACCAATCTAGTTTGAAGGCAGTACGCCGAAATGGTTTCTCGCATTTGCTTCCTTTTAACATTATGTAATGGAGAAAAAAAAAAAAAAAAAAAAAAAAGAGGAATTAAACCATTGCACAAAATGAGATGCGCAATGTCTTGAGTCAGCATGAGCGTGTGACCCTCCGCTGGGGCGTTGCGGACGACACACTGAGCGCTCAAATGGTTGCCTTGTAAATTTACCCTCCCAAAAACATACACTCTCATTATGTACAGACACGTGCACATACACTCATATATATACATATATATTTTTGCTTGATTAATTGCTCGCAGGTGTGGCCCTGGGCACACACGTAACGCGTTGTGCAGGGGATGGACCAGCTAAGCCCGGTGTGGGGGAGAAACTCCACATAGTGAGTCCCTCCCAAGATGCAGACTCGCCTTCCAGTTCAAGTGCAAATGGGATTAGTTCCTCTCCCCCAGTTGGCGAGACACCTCTGTCTCACACAAGTGCAGACGCAAAATATAATGCCATCGAGTCCGAATCTGCACATGCAGCATCTATGGAGGCCGTGGACACTTCAGAGCAAGACGTACAGATAACGTCAGCCATTTTGAAAAAATATAATGGTATAAAAATTACGGGTTCATGTAAGGCACACTTTAGAGTGTTTCTCTCACCACATCTATGGCTTTATGTGGAAGCGGCTGAAAACAAAATACAGCTGAAGCCGAACTTTGGGCAGATAAGCTCAATAGACGTAGGGAACCTGATGAACGATTGCAAAAATGGATCCAACAACAACTTCAAATTCGTCGTATATACCGATGATAATATGCTGACGCTCAAGTGGCAGGTGGTTGGGGAAGGGGCAGCTCCAGGTTAGCAGGCAAAAAAAAAAGGGAAGCGGCGAGGTGGACAAACGAAGGGGGATATTCACTTCCATTCTTTTTGTTTACAACACATGGTTTACTGATCGGGAAAGTGATAACCGCGTTTCTTCTCCAGACTTCCCTTCCCTCATTTTGCGTGCTCTGTTTTGCTCCCTTATGTAGGCAACAAGGAAGATGTGAAAAAGTACAAACTGCCTGCCCTGGACAGGCCGTTCACTTCCGTGCAGGTGCATTCGGCCAACACCAAGTCCAAAATAATTGAGAGCAAATTTTACGATATCGGCAGCAGCATGCCAGGTGAGTCGGCAGGGAAAGTAGAGGATGCGTGCGTCCATGATCATATTCTGTAATTGCAACGCATGAACATGCACGCGCGCACTCCATCCCCCGCTGCGCCCCCTCGTCCATTCATCCATCTCAAAAACCATCCCACCCCACGCATTCCCCCCGCAGCCCAATGCAGTGCGATAGCCACGAATTGCTTCCTCACGGGAAGTCTGGACATCGAACACTGCTACCACTGCACCCTGTTGGAGAAGAAAATGGCCGAAGACAATGAGTGCTTCGAGTACGTCTCGAAGGAAGCAAAGGAGTTAATCAAAAAAGATACAACAATTAAAGCTCAAGAGGAAGATGTGAACTCCACGGAACACAAACTAATCGAGTCCATAGATGTAATACTAAAGGCAATGTACAAGTCAGACAAGGATTACAAAAAAAAGGAAATCATCACGATGGAGCAGGTTGATGAAAATTTGAAGAAGGAATTAGCTAGCTACTGTCAACTGCTGAAAGAGGTGGATACAAGTGGTACCCTGAAGAATCACAAATTAGCAAACGAAGTAGAAACGTATAAGAATTTGACCAGACTGTTACAAATGCATAAAGGAGAAAATATAGTAACACTTCAGGACAAATTAAGAAATCCAGCAATATGTATGAAGGATATTGATAAATGGATTATTAATAAGAGAGGGTTAACTCTACCTGATGGTATCCCTCACAGTGAAGAAAACACAAAGGAGTACCTACATGAAGAACTCCTCAAAGACATAGAAGAAGAAAAAAATGTGTTTGATGATGAGGCATTCGAAAAAGATAAAAATGGAGTCATAGATTTAAATAAGCTTCCCAGCGAAATGAAATTTAAATCTCCTTATTTTAAAAAAAGTAAATATTGTAACGATTATTACTGTGACAGATGGAAGGATAAAACGAGTTGTATTTCAAATATTGAGGTGGAGGAACAAGGGGATTGTGGATTGTGCTGGATCTTTGCCTCAAAATTGCACTTAGAAACGATCAGGTGCATGAGAGGGTACGGACACTTCCGAAGCTCCGCTCTTTTTGTGGCCAACTGCTCGAAGAGAGATCCAGAAGAAATATGCACCGTGGGTTCTAATCCAATAGAATTCCTTCAAATAGTTAACGATACAGGATTTTTACCACTGGAGTCGGATCTCCCATACAGCTACAAAGACGCGGCAAACAGCTGCCCCAGTAACAGGAATAAGTGGACCAACCTATGGGGGCATACCAAGCTCTTGTATCACAAGAGACCCAGAGAATTCATGCAATCACTTGGATATGTGGCCTACGAAAGCGGGAACTTTGATGGCAAAATGGATCTCTTCGTTGATATCCTCAAGAAAGAGATCCAAAACAAAGGATCCGTCATTATCTATATAAAAACAGAAGACACTATCGATTACGATTTTAATGGAAAAACTGTGCACTTAATATGTGGAAAACTTGATGCAGATCATGCTGCTAACCTTATTGGATACGGTGATTACATCACTCCTTATGGTGAGAAGAGGTCCTACTGGTTAATCAGAAACAGCTGGGGATACTACTGGGGCGATGAAGGTAATTTTAAGGTCGACATGTATAGTCACCAATACTGCAGACGGAACTTCATACACACGGCAGTTGTGTTTAAGATCGATTTGGGCATGGTGGAAGTTCCAAAGAAGGAAGACCCGCCCTTCTACAGTTATTTCGCCAAGTACCTCCCGAACTTCTTATACAACCTCTTCTATGATAATTACGACAAAGGGGCTGAAGTGTACGCTCTTTCTGAAAGCGGTAATGCGGGAGAAGCAACAGGGGGAAATGCTGTAGTGGATGGTCAGGCGGCAGTAAAGGGACAGACAGAAACGCCAACCTCGACGGACGCTAAAAATGGGGATAAACCCGGAGCAAAGGGTAGCGAAGCAAATGTGTCTGTCGCTGGCAAGGCAGGAATTGTAGCCCCTGTAGGGTCACAAACGAGTGCAAGTGCCTCCCCCACAAACGTGACGCCGCTGAACGTAAAGGTTGGGGAGAGCCAGGTCGTAGAGGATGCAGTGCTCCTCAATCCCGTGGAAAACTCGGGCGAGAACAAAATTCCAATTACTCACATTTTAAAATATGTAAAGGGGAACAAAGTGACCAAGACCTTCGTGAAGTACGACAGTTTGAGCGAAATAGAAGGAGCGCACAGCTGCTCCAGGAGCTATGCAAAGGCCGGAAAGGGACAAGAGGAGTGCACACAATTCTGCCTCCAGAACTGGGCCTCCTGCAAAGGGCACTACTACCCTGGTTATTGCTTAACGAAGATGTACACGGGCACTAACTGCATTTTTTGCAGCGTGTAGAGCCCTTCAAATGTAACTGCCGTGGTTGCACAAGGTGCTAATACTGGGTCTTCGGGAACATCGGGGGGGGACGTAGCCCTTCCCAAGCGCAGCCTCATTCTACCGAGTTGCCTCTTCCGCGTCGCTCCATGTTGATGTTAATTTTAGTCTAATGTAGCTACGTTGGGGGCCTAACGCCATTTTCCTTTTTTTTTTTTTTTTTTTTTTTTTTTACATCTCCATTTGGTTAAATATACCAACGAGGAGCCATTCCAGTGTGTACTTTTTCCGCAAAATATATTACACATGTTAGAAGTTTTTTTTTTTTTTTTTCCCCGACTTAAGGGGACTACGAAATGAAGAGTTATAAAATTGTGAACGCAGCTGTGTTGCCTTTTTTTTTTCCCCCAATTGGGAGGACATGCTCAGATGGGGAAGAGTTTATGTGGGGTTAAAATTACGTACAGTTGGTTGTAACTCACGGGTTTAGGGTTTAGGCCCATCAACTGAACGTGCGTCAAGTGGGGGATGAGGGTATGCTTACCCCGCGTGGGTATATACAGGTATAAAGAGGCATGGGCGCGCTTATGTAAGAATCCCCATGCTTACATCCCCCCCTCCCTCTGGGTTTATCTTAGCGTCTAACTTGTTTGCACATCTGGAATAGACACGTGCTGTCCCGTTATTTGTGTGTATAAATGGACGGTGGGGTGTGGTACCAAATGAACCCTCCAGGGGAAATCCTCAATGGAACACTTACATATGAAACAAAGATTAATGTGTATATCCTCCCGCTTGATAATTTATTTATTTTTTATTTATTTATTTATTTTTTTTTCCACGTGTAAATAGCGCAGTCAGCAGAATTAATCTTATGAGTGTGCGGTCTTGTCTTGACATTCAAGACATTTCCATTTTTGAATTTTTTGGATGCCCATTTCTGCAAAATTAAAATTGTAAAGTGAACAAGTTTTGAAATTATTTTCTTCAACGAGGGCAGGAACTTGCAAGGAATGATGTTTATTCTGGGTCTTCTGACGTTATTGTGAGCTACATGCAGTTGGGGAAAAAAAAAAAAAATTGTCTAAAAATAGCTAAAATGGCTAGAAAAAAAAAAAAAAAGGCTCAGAAATGATTGAAGTGGTTGATCGCATCCAATGCGTAGCACGCAGTGCATGGATTCACCCAAATGAAATTTCTGGACCAACCGTTAACCCATGGGGATGATTCATGTTCACACCAAGACAGTTATTTCCAGTAATTGGTTGCCATATATATATAAGAAACCGAAAAAAAAAAAAAAAAAAAAAAAAAAAAAAGCTTTACCCACTCTT
>NW_012192627.1:18892-21154 GCF_000956335.1 Plasmodium fragile | reverse complement strand
GGTACCAAAATGGGACAAAAAAAAAAAAAAAAATAGGGTTTTTGGGGGAAACCGAAAAAAAAAAAAAAAAAAAAAAAAAAAAAAAAAAAAAGTTGTTCAGGCAAATTCTTCATTACATGATCTTTGTGTGTAACACATGTTCGAGTGTCTACATCATGTTAACTGAAGTAACACCTTCTGATTCCGTTGGTTGCACGCGCACGATTGATAAGGGGAGCCTCCGTCACCCTGTCACACGCATATTGGCGAGGCTGTAGTATTTGTGTTACACATGTGTCCCCTCTTTTAATGTGGGCACGGCGGAAAACGCACAAACTGAGTGGCGATTGCACGTGCGTGTAGGAATGCCCATGTGTACTTGTCCGTCTTGCGCGATTCACTTCCTGCAACGAGGGCCTCCTTCAAGGAAGCACGCACAAGGAGCATCCTCACGGTTGTAAATGAAGCCGCAAGGACACACCCTATAGTCTGTTGAGTTGCTTGCATTAGCTAAGTTGATTATGTTCGCTGAGTTAATTAATTTCGCTGCGTCTGTTCTATCATTTTCGTTTCTTTCCTTTTTAAAATTTCTTTGCAACTTAGTTACATATTTACCACTTGTTCCAAGTCTGACTGATGTCCGCATGAAACTTCACCCTAAACAAAAACCTTTTGCTTCGTGTGATCCCTAGCCAGTTAGCACAAAGAACCACCACTGACCGCATCAAACACAAAAGCGCGAAAGGACAAGTCCAATCATTACACACACACACACAAAAAAAAAAAAAAAAAGCTTTACCCACTCTTCACTCCTGTCTACGATGAAGATAAATCAGATTGTGCAATACATCCTGTTCGCCCTGGTTGCCCATGTGGTGAAGCGAGGTAGGGTCTCTACCCCCTGCAGGCGTTTCTATGTCTTTCGCTACGCCCCGTCCTCCACCATGCTTCCCCCACACACACGCATACATGCACACGCCTCAACCAACCGTGAATTTCGAACCGAAAACATGTTGCCCCTTCCCTTCCCCCTCCTCTGCTTGTCTCACCAACGCAGTCAAGTCAAACATTATAGTTAACTGCTTCGGTACGCTGCACTGCAAAATATGCCACATAGCCATACGGAATTGCTTCTTATCAGGGACCAGCAATTTAACAAAGTGTATCCAATGTGAGGAGAAGTACTACAACATTCAGCCTTGCACTCACCATACAGGTTCGAGAGGAGAATGATTTTTTCTCATTAGCAACGATATTGAATGGAGTATCGGCCCACATGTGGAGTGTTGCGTGAGCACATACTCCCCACACCCCACATCTTGACGCCTCTTTTGAACCGCCCCCAAACAACACGCACCTTTTTTTTTTGCCTTACCCCCTTTTTAGAAAATTTCCTTCAGGCCTCCAGGGATAAGGGAGCCTTCGTGGAGATGAAGGACCATGTAAGGGATCACAACTACAAAAAAAAAAAAAAAAAAAAAAAATTACCAGCGAAGGTAGAACAGTTGGATTGGGAATAATCATTCTTAGTCTACACCCGGCCACACCGAAGAGCGGAAATAAATTCATGCATGTCGCTTCACACTGTTCGCTTCCTGACCCCATAGGACTACCTAACGGAGGATAAAGTAGACGATCTCATTTCTGAGATTGTAAAGTTAACACTGGAGAGACAGAAAAGTGCACAAGCGGAAACAGAATATACGAATGAAGAATTCCAGAAGAAAATCATGCAGCTATGTTTGTACTCTAATTTTAGTGATAACTACGAAAATGCAAAGAAGCACACCCAGGCAAATGCTGAAGAGGTGCAAAAACACATCAACAGAATTGTTCTCATGTACATGAAGGAAAGTAACAACATGGAACATATTATTAATTCGCTAAAGAACCCAGCCTTGTGTCTGAAAGACCCAGCAGAGTGGACGAAGGACCGGGCTGGCTACAAAGACAACGATGTGCCTTCAGTGGGCATCATACCAGAGAGGAAGCTTTTCAGGCCGTATGAGGTGAAGTCGCTCATGAGCTCCCTTTACAGTTACAAGTCTAACTGCAACCGGACGTTCTGCGATAGGTTCTCGGACCCCAATGAGTGTGAGAGTAGCATCCGGGTCCTCAACCAGGGCACATGGTAAGTCGGCAGGGGGTACAAGACATTGCGTGCTGCGATTATGGGGGGTATCTGAAATGACTTCTACGATATGGGGGGTATCTGAAATGACTTTTACGATACGGAAGCTATCTCAACTCACTCCTTTTTTTTGTGCCCCCCCCCCCCCCCCC
>NW_012192627.1:0-14570 GCF_000956335.1 Plasmodium fragile | reverse complement strand
CCCCCCCCCCCCCCCCCCCCCATCCCTCAGCGGAAACTGCTGGGCCTTCGCGTCCTCTCAAGTGATCTCCGCCTTCAGGTGCAGGAAGGGTCTGGGATTCGCGGAGCCCTCCATCAAGTACGTCACGCTCTGCAAAAACAAGCAAGCAGATAATTACGAAGAAAATCCCTTCACCCATTACAATGATAATATTTGCAGAGAAGGGGGACATCTCTCATACTACTTAGACACCCTAGACAAGACAGGCATGTTGCCTACCTCCTACGATGTACCATACAACGAACCAATAAAAGGAGCAGACTGTCCACAGGCCAGTGACAAATGGGCTAACATGTGGGAAAAGGTAAACCCATTAACTAGAATTTTGAACGGGTACCTTTACCGTGGGTACTTTAAAATTTCCTTTCATGAATATGCAAGGAACGGAAAGACTCAAGAACTTATTAGCTTAATTAAGGATTACATAATGGACCAGGGATCCTTGTTCGTGTCCATGGAGGTAAATGAAAAATTAAGTTTCGATCATGATGGAGAAAAGGTAATGATGAATTGTGAATATAAAGCAGCCCCTGATCATGCCCTGACATTAATAGGGTATGGTGATTACTTAAAACCTTCTGGGGAAAAAAGTTCCTATTGGTTAATTAGAAACAGCTGGGGATCCCATTGGGGTGACAAAGGAAATTTTAAAGTCGATATGTATGGTCCTGCTGACTGTAACGGTGCAGTATTATGCAATGCTTTCCCTCTAGTACTTCAAATGAATGGGAAGAAAATTAACAAACCGCTTCCAAATGATTTAGCATCTACCGATAACAAAGTCAGATATGACCACTCCAGCTTCACTAGGGATCAAAACAGGAGACAGTCCAGGAGATACAATTCGAATAAAGCACAGGACCTACCCAGTGATCGGGCAGATTACTACCCATTTGATAAACCAAAAAATAATAATGATATATTTGATGGCGAGGACAGGGAGGATTGGCCAGCGTTTGATCGATTCAAGGGCGACTATGTCTACCCCTACATGGATAATGGAAAATACGCGGAAGGAGGAAAACCAGGCATGAGTGATAACCGCAGCAGCAAAATACGACGCACCGTTTTCAGGACCTCCCTGGTCGTAAATATTGGGGATACCCAGTTCAAGCGGGACATTTACATGAAAAGTAGGCCTCCTGGGGGATAAAAGCCGGTGCGGTCGTGCAGCACTTCACCCATTCGTCGCCGTCCTCAACACTTCTCACCACATGTCACCACATCTTACCCCCCTACTTCTACGCAGGAAAAGACGAGTACAAGGAACAGCACTCCTGCCTGAGGACCTACTCCCTGGATTCCCTAGCGGACGTCTCCTGCAGGAGCAACTGCAATCAGCATATTGATCGGTGCAAGCATTATTCGTCCATTGGGAGCTGCCTCATGCGCGTGGCTCCGAACTATAAGTGCGTTTACTGTGGCATGTAATTAGGGAAAACAGATTCTCCCCAATTTGTACCTGTTGGTAGCCCGGTTGGGATAGGTACCAAAATGGGACAAAAAAAAAAAAAAAAATGCTACAAAATGATCATTTTCTTCAACGTGGCAAATAATCAGTTCAATTTTATTTTTTCGTTGCTTTGCGTTTACCCCCATGGCGTATGCACGACATCTTCATTTCCTTACCCCGCATGCGAAATATGTAGGCGCCCCCATCCGATGGCCTTCCGTTAAAAAACTTTTTATTTGGCCATCACCGTGACACACATATTTTTGCTCCATTGCACATGCGTAACGATTGTCCACACTTGTTTTTGCGCCCCATGACGCACTTCACACCCACAACTAACATTATATTTGCGTGTTGTTGTGGGGCATTGCCCCAAGTGCTGTTCTTTAATAGACTTATCGTGTGGAACACACCGCACACATTTTTTTTTTTTGTTATTTTTTTTTTTTTTTCTCACGCGCCGTTTTTTGTTATATTAAGAAGTGGCCGCTATATTTTCATTTCGACTTTTGTTACCGTCACCTTGGCTCAATCTCATTTTTTTTTTTTTGTGCAATTCGCACTCACCCTGCCTAGAGGTGGCCAGCCGTTCCAAGCGAACACGCGTACTACGTACATGGACGTACTTGTCCAGCAACACACCTTTCCGGGGGGATGTAACAAAAAGGGGGTGAAAAAACAGGTTGGCAAAAAAAAAAAAAAAAAAAAAAAAAAAACACACGTTTTTGCACCTTTGTGTGCGGCTATTCATCCACTTGATAAAACTTCCATTCTTTTTGATTTAACGAATGGGAACAAAAGGTGGAGCAAAAAATGAAGCGTTTCCTTATGTAGGCGGTTATCTTCAGTGAAGCAGACGTGTGGCATTCTCCCTCATTTTTTGGACATTTTTTTCGAAGCCACGACATGCATGTAGGACGCAATTTTTGCGCGAGGGAAAAATTCCCCAGGAAAATGGTCAATTCATATTGACCCTTTGGGGAAACATCCGACATATCTGCCTTTGGCGCCGCCACTTATCACTGCCCATCCTTCAAATGTACGGCGCGCCTCTTCGAATTTGTTTTTTTCCTATCTCCCTGTGAATTTGAAAAAATTGTTACTTGTACGATGGTATGTTATGTGCGCATGTGTACTTACGGATGCAATGTCGTGGGGCATGCTCTCTCTCTCCCTCTCGAGGGTTCGCTGCTTTAACCCCCTTTTCGAAGTTCTCTCCCCCCGTAGGCGCGCGGCAGTCACGTACTCCTCGAGCGACCAACTGATGCGGTGAACATAACATAAAGTTGGCACCCCATTTTTGTCACATTTTATTGGGGCCCTTTTTTTGTTTTTTTTCCTCTACGTTTGTTAAAACCGTCTGAATCGCTTTTTCCCCTACGAGAGGTGCCCCAAGAAGAGTTAACATGAGCGTTACGACTCAGGCGCACAAAAAAGAAGAGAAGCTTTATGGACGCCGTCTCTCCCCCCCTTCCCCCGTTATAGAGTAGTAGTACATCGAAGAGGGGCTAATGGACACTGCCCAGAGTTATCTCCCCACATACATTTCTCCTCATTCCTGCAACCCAAACAGGTTATCCAATTCTACTTAACGGGCAAAATGTTTCACCTGCTAAAACGTAACCGCGCATCCAAATTACGGAGCGCGCTCATTAACAACAGGATGCCCTATGGCTCAACCCCCGAGGGTGAAAGTACCCAACCAAATGCACACAACCAAATTATCCACCTCACCAGTGACGCAATTAACAAAATGAAGCAAATCAATTTGAAGTATAAAAACTCAAAAGCTTTGAAGGTATCTGTAGAAGCTGGGGGATGCTCAGGCTTCCAGTATTCCTTTTCCCTAATTGACAAAACAAACATACAGGAGAAAGACCTAGTCGCTTATAATAAAGAGTGCCTCGTAGTCATTGATAAAGGGGCGGCAGAAATGCTTCGGAACTCCAAAATAGATTACACCAATAATCTCATTGCAAAAAAGTTTGTCATTGAAAATATTCAGAACCTCTCATCCAAGTGTTCCTGTGGTAACTCCTTTGATGTTAAATTGTTTTAAGTGGCACATGGGGGTTAGCGGGAAAACGAAGGCCACCGTTCGAAGGTCACTATTAAAAGGAAAAGAAGGGATGGCTGTTTCATGTCGGGTGAAGACAGCTCGAAGGGAACGTAAAACTCACTAGTCAATTCCGCTCAACCTTTTAATGTGTCAAATTTTTTAATGAAGGAAACATAATGAGAGAAAATTATTTCCTGCCCATTATACAGCTGCGCAACGATTTTTTTTTTTTTTTTTTTTTTGTGAAGAAGCAAGAATGGGATAGTGATCAACAAACAATGCATGACGAAGGGTGAACCTGGGGTAGAAGGCACCTCCAAGTTCAAATAAAATGAGAAATCAATCGGATGCTCATCTCTCATATGTGCACAAAAAAAAAAAAAAAAAAAAAGGGAGAGACACAGAGAAGGGGAAAGAGAGGAAGGTAGCTGCAGGGAATCTTCCTCTACAGCTTTGAACCACCTACACGGATACATACAATCGGATTAGCCGCAAAAAAAAAAAAAAAAAAAAAAAAAAAAAAAGGGCAAACGGAGTGGCACGAAAAGGCACTGGGCCAGCGGAGCATCAAAGGAATTGACAAGGGGCCAGGTCACACACAACGGTACCCACGGAATGAGGTATATCTCCATCGCATGTGTGATGGCAGCGGAACGGACAGGGTTACATTTCGCTCTCCTTATGGTGCTACAAATTGACGTTGCTCATTCGGGTGTTGAAGTCGTGAATTTTGCGCTTAATCTTGTCCATGTCTGCAGAGGGGTGTGTGTGTGGGGGGGGATGAATGATGAGGGGAGACAGGTTAGCAGAGTAACTGCCAAAATGGCTAGCACGCTGACTAGCGGGGCAACTTCGAACACAGGTGCGAACCCCCGAGCGTGAAGGCATATGACAACGCCGCGATTACCTTCGTAGGCGTAGGAAAGGATATTGGACGCAGTGTCGGAGACAAGGGAATATTTATCATCTGTAATAAGGGAGGGGGAGGCGGTAAACACAATGGGTGCGGATTCACAGTTCGGCGGGGAGCCACATAACATATTCCCCCCCTTCTCACGCTTCCATCAAACCGCTCGTGCCTTACCAGCCATGGTGGTGGTGCGCTCAGGAGATATGTCCGAGTTGCAAAACAGGTAAGGGTACCGCGTGAAGAGGCTGTGGGGGTCAGACGTCACCAAAGGCGAAGAGGTCGCCTTGGAATATTTAAATTTAAGCTGCGTCTTTTTTGTGGCCTTCAATTTTTCCGCAAACAATTTCTCCCCTTGGACACGCGCATTGAGGAGGAGTAACTGGAAGGGAGACTCCACACATGTAAGCATTTGCTTGTTAACCACACGCACGAATTTATACAGACTGTCTATACATTTATACACTTTGATGATGCGCTCCTGATATTTTAAATAATGTAATTTGAGGAGAAAATTCAGTAGCCATTTTCTATTGCAAAAGGTAACAAAATGATTCAAGCATTGAGTGAAAATTTCAATCTTGGTCAAATGTCTATATTGGAAGAGACGAGGATAAGCTTCGTTCATCCTTAGGAGGTGCATGACATGGGATTGTTCCTTCCTGGTTAGCAGCACTTCCAAAGTGTTTGTGGCGTATAGAAGTCTACTCCTATTATTATGTTGATACGATTTCAATACGAAGAGGAAGAACCAGTCTTGCACTTTTCTCTGCATGTGTTTATTCAAAATGTAGCAAAAAACCCCACAGTGTTTCAACACGGGAGTATTCGCCTGCACTATATTTCCTACATGTGGACCCCTCAATAGGAAGAAGTACTTTAACAAGGACTCCTTCATCTTAAATTTGTAAAAACACTCTGCCCTGTGAATTCCCTTCTCCAACGTTGTTTTGTCCAAGTGTTGACACAACTCGTTATTGGCATACATTAAATTATCACAAACGATTTTATTCTTCTTGCCCATTTCATGAAAAAAATATTTTTGTATTTGCAAAAAGGCGTAATACTTCTGACGTTGGACCATCCTAGAAATGACTCTGACTATTCGAAAGACATTTTTCTCAATGGAGACCTTCTTGCCAATTCGATTATCCCGCAACCGAATGTAACCGAGGAATACTCGACGCAGGTATACCTTATACATGATGAAGACAAAATTAGTTACATAATCGTAGTGGAATATTAACTTGGACAAAACGAATCCTTTTATCCTTCGTTCGTAGTTGGTCAATATACTATTCACACGAGTAAGTGAATAACAAATTGCATTCTTCCTCCGACTTAGGGTTCTATTCTTATGTACAAAATGTTGAAAGTAACAACTCATCTTTCTTTTGTATAAATTGGAAAGGATATGAAATAAAAGGAGGAGACTTTGTTTGTCTACCATTTCTTGGTAGCTACTTTTTTCCTTCACCAACAAATTGAATAACAAATTATTTGTCTTCACTTGGTAGCTTACAAAATTCGTTTCGTAACTTTTTATCATTAGAAAATTAAAATAACTTTGCATTTTTTTTCGTAAATAAAATTGTACCTGATCTACCAAATTTTTCAATGCCTTTTCTCTTTGCTTCTTTCCTTGTTCAATTTCCTTCTCGTAATAACATTTAGTTTGCAATGCATTAAAGGCACACTTCAAAACGTGCCGTCTACATACCCTATCGACTATCTGCAGTAGATGCTTCAAATAGAGTAGGTAAAGCATTTTGTGCTTCTCCACCATGTAGGAGTAAACGGATTCTATCGTCAGATACTCCTTACATCTAACCTGGTTCCCTCTCCAAGTGGGTTCTATTTTGCCGCTAATCTGTTCAAACACTTCCATGTTGCTCGATCGAAACAGCAAAGCGACATTCTTTTCATACCCATCCTTCTTTTTAAAAATGTATACCAATTTGAATTGGTACCTCTCCTTCTTCTTCTTACTCCTCTTAACTATACTCACGTTTAAAATATTTCTATACGGAATGCACGTTATTATATTTTTATCATTGAGCTTAATGAGCAAGTAGTTGCAAGCCAGAGTGATCACAATGGAAATGTACTTACGGAACATCAACCCCACCTTCATCTCCACTTGGTACTCGTCTTCTTCCGTCATCAAATTTTTTACCTCATCATTTATTTGTTCGTAGCAACTTTTGTTTAGTACCACTTTGGCCAAATCTGCCCCTCGCACCGCTTCGTCCCAGAGTAAGTTTCTGGGCACTTGTCCGAGGCGGTCTTCAAAGGGGTTCATGCCGGCCACGTTGCTCCCCCTACCCATGCGGCCCCCATTATCGATGCCGCTGCTTCGAATCGCTCCATCCTCGTCGCTCCTTTCGTTTATCCTGTATGTGTAAATTTCTTCAAAAAAAAGTTTGTCCATTTTAAACTCTTCGATGTCCTTCACTAGAATCTCGTTGCTGGAGAAGGTCTGCTGCTGCTCACGATGATGCTGCTGCCCCCCGAGGCTGCTGCACTTGCACATCACGTCCAACCTATTTAGTACGTCTTCGTCATTACTCGGGAGATTCACGCTATCACAACTGGGGCCCTCCCCGGGAACATCACCAGAACGTGGTATGTACTTTCCATTATAGCACTTACCCAGGGGGACCCGGCTCTGCACATCGCCATCCGCCATGCGGCCCATCCGCTCGCTGTCCCGTGGAATTACTTCATCGCAGCGGTTTACTTCACTTTCTCCATTTCGCAAGTCCCTCCAGTTGGAAGAATTTGTCAACATGTTAAACGAATTATTGCTGTTAATTCTACGCCAGAGGTGCGTGGAAAAAAAATGTTCTGCTAACTCAGGGTGGCGCCCCCCCCGATTTTCCTCGACATTTGAACGCAGTGTGCTGCTGAAAGGGTTCCCGCAACTGCTTCGAGTGTCGTCACCACTACGCTTAGCGCGGTTCGCGCGGTTAGAGTGATTGGATCCGTTAGAATGGTTAGAGCGATTGGAGCGGTTAGAACGGTCAACGCGGTCGCTACTATCACTGGTGCCACTGCCCCCGTTGCCAGCTTCCCATTCATTGCCCATTTTTCCGCCGCACCGATTGCCCTTACCACAATTTGAAACGACACCCCGCGCGACAAGGCCCCCCTCGTGGAGACACTTTTTTTTTTGCGCATCACTGTGACCCGAGGGAGTAGCACATGCGGTGCCACGGCAGCAGTTGCTGGGCTGAGCGAGTTCCCTGCCCGTTACACCAGTAGTAATATGGCCGCTCACTTGGCCAAATGCGACAATTCTTTCACTTTTTTCCCTTTCCTCGCTTTGTGCGCTTCCAACCCTGGCGATGCACACTGCGCGCGACCTACTCTCCGCGATTAAAACCGTCGAGGAATTTACAGCGCCACCACTCGCCTTTGCAAAAGGGGTAATTTCCACTTCTAGTGCACTACGGGTAATTTGACATCTCTTTTTTTTCCCCCCCGTGTTTCTTACTTCCCCTTTTCCTTCCCCTTTCGCTTTGTTTTTCACTCCCTTTTTCACTTCCTGTTTTTTCCACACGGGCAAATTTCCTGGGTAGCCGCGCAACTGCCCATTTTTATGGCCCTCCAAAGAATTAATCACCACGCGACCACCGCTCGCATCATTGTAACACTGCTTCTTCTGCACCCTCGATGACAAAAATGAATTATGTGCGCTAAACATTATGCCACTCGAACCCTCGAACGGGTTATGTAATTCTTTCATATGTTTGGCGTTCGTCCGCACCCCCAAATAACTTTGCCCCATGTCATGTTCCCCCTCTGGTCTGTTTTTACCGCTCGCCCGATTACCCCTGTTGTCCTCCCGATTAGTGCTTCCACTTGGTGAATTTTTAATAGATAAAGAATTGCCACGCCGCTTATTTGTCATTGGTGCTTCTCGCGCCACAGCGATATGTGGTTCATCTGCGCGGGTTGGTGATGCCACTCGGGGTGTCTCCTCCTCAGCGACGTCTTCATTTTCATAACTAAGGGGGTTACCCGTTCCGTGGGGGAAATTTTGGAGTAATTTGGGATGGCCCACCATGGGACCGCTTCGGCCTACCCATTTTTCCGACCCATGTGTATAGACACTTTTGCAATTTACACCCCATGAATATTTCTCTCTGGTTCCTCCTTTTCTTTCACTGGACACGTGGAATGTTCCTCCGTTCACATTATTATAATCAACATGGGGTGAAGCTCTCCCCATATGTGTTTGCTGGCACGTCGCTTTGTCCATCGCTTCAGAGTGCCTACTGCGCGTAACCCGTGGCTCTTCGTGTGATCTGTACGAGGGGGTTCCATTTAAATTTCCCTTTACGAACAATTTCTTCTCCTCTTCCTCTTCATGTGGAAGTGGCACATGGAAGGATCCATTACGTCCACAAATGGGCCCCAAACGGGTTACACCTTTTACAGGGCATATTACTTCCGACCCAGCTTTGCAAAAGGTACCACCTGAATGGCTGTCGTGCCGCTCCCTGCTGATTGGCATCCCCCATGGTGGACTTTTTTCTAGGAAGAGCTTCAACTCTTCATTAGTTAGTGTGTACAGTTGGTCATTATGTCCCTTTTTCTGATGCGTTGAATTTACGCCGAGAGCAGCATTATCAGGATGAACTATATTTTCACGTTTCACCAAGTTTGCAACTACACTTTCGCTGTATTCCAGGTTGGAGGATAAATATTTTGACTTGAGTTCGTCACCCTTTGCGTCCATTTGAACAACTTCTTTTTTCCCCCCTCCACTATTGGTTTGTAGTACCCTTGTGTCTTCATTCCTGTTTGGGTTTTTCATGTCAATTGCAACTTTTGCCTTTTCAGTGGCTTGATTCATCTTACCCTGATATACCCTCGCGTCTGTATCGCCAAACACCTTTTCACTTCCTCGAAATGCACCTGATCTGATCTGAGGAACTCCCCGGTTCTTTCCCCCTCGAGCTAAGTCTCCTATATCATCAGTATTGTACATATATAGCATGTTCAAATTATCTGTAGTCATGTTTATATTTTTCTTTTTGGGGGGGTGGGGAGAAAAAAAAAGCAAAGGTAAATTTGTCTAACAGTAGAATGTCAATCTGTTAAGAGATGCCAGGTCATATGTGATAATTTCGAACGCGCTACATGCGTGTGTATGTGTATAATACGTGCACTGCCTCTCCGCACACACACACACGTGTGTGTAAGTATATCAACAAAAAAAAAAAAAAAAATGAACTTCTTTGTGAATAGTGGACAAAGTAGAGCATCCCGTGTGAGCTTCAAGAATTAAACAAAATGTACAAAATGGACATGCAAAATTGGTTAAACAACTATGTGTTGTAAAAAGCACCACTTGGCCTAAAAAGCGGGGGCGCAAAAAAAAACACGACAGCTTGTTGGCAGACAAATAGTGGAGTGGCAGTGAAAGCAGCTTATCTCTGCCTTATCACATGTGTCCTTTTTTGCCCCTTCAAAGTTTAAGTAAGAATACGGCCATGTGTGAACTTCGTTGTGTTTCAAAACGATGGTGCTGTTTACCGCTCTTGATGATGTTACCCGTGCTCGGTTTGGTGAAAGTGAGTCTCTACGGGGGCTGGGATCTGCTTGCCCCTCGCAAAACCATGAGCGCAGCGCTCTCAAAATGATGTAAACAAATTTGAGAGCGCAAATTTGGTTCCCTCACTGTGGGGGTGCGTTTTCGTTACATATAAGCATATACATTTGAGTGATGCTTTGGAACCCGCTAGGGTTAAATAGGTTGGATTAACTTCTCTACTATACTACGGTTATCAAAAACAAAAAAAACACTTTCTTGGGGTGAAAGAAGCTACATGCATATGTACATGTGTGCATAAGTGAACACGCATATAATGTTCGCCTCAATACCAAATGGCTTGTCCTTGCACGGGTTACACCAATACGCGTAGGCATGCACTGTCGCTCCAGACTAGTGGTACCGCGAGTGTCCAGTTTTCAAAAGGCTACAATATTTGGCGCAGTGGGTTGTGCAAAAATGGGTGCAGCTGCATGTAGGGCAGTTAGACAGGAAACGAAGCGCTCATGCTTACGTTTGTCAAAAAAATGCCATACGCGAAAAATAATTGTCGAGCCGTGCTCGTTCCAAAGGGGGAAACGGAAAAGTGCCGGAAAAAAATATCTTCATGTATGCATATGCATGTGTATGTATATATTTCCATTTGTGTACTTTATACGTAAACACATCACCGCACTACACACTTTTTTTTCGAAATGAAATCTGTTAACAAAAATGGTGCGGAGTATGTGCTTAACGCGGAAAAAAAAAAAAAAAATATATATATATAGCCCTGTAGGTATGTGTACACGTTGTGCGTAAGCATTTCCCATTAAAGCTTTTTCTTCTTTTTTTTTTTTTGTGGTGGGTGAACCTTTTTCTTTGCTTTCCCCTTTTTATATTGCCCATTCGGGATGTAACGCTCAGTTTACGACTTTGTTTTGTGTTACTCTGTCCATTTTTTGCGCCATATAATTTGTTTTCTTCAGCCTTTACGAGCCATCACCCACACCGTACGGCAAGCTAGCGAAATTGCAAAACTAAAAATAATAACATAAAAAAAATAAAATAAAAAAAAAGTCATACAAAAACGTGAAATAATTATGAACTGTTCATAATATTTTTGCATGTCTTTATTTTTTTCCCGTCCCTTTTGTATTGCCTGTTCAGGTAAAAATGGCTTGCTTTGCAGAATTAAATGAGTCCTCCTGTGGCTACTACTCGATAGCCTTACAACGTTTAATGGCATTGGCCAAGACCAATGTTGTGAAGAAAAGGTATGTCCCTTTTTTTAGCTGTCGAATGAATGTACAAAGGCTTTTTAACGCATGGGAGGTTGGCGGAAGGGAACGCAAACTTCGGTTTCGAAAAAGGTTACAAGGCAAAAAAAAAAAAAAAAAATATTATACCGCTGACACTACTGTGAGCAAATTAAAATTCGTAGTTGTGGTAAATCGGGGGATGGGTGATCCTTTGGTCTTCTTTTTTACAATTCACGCACAGTTGGGAAATGATGAGGAATAAATTTACAAACTGGCATGCGCAAAATGGACAATACTGGACTGCAGCATTTTCACCCCTTTCGTGCAGCGCTACACAATGTGCATTGCGCAGACGAAAGGAACAAGTTGACATCGACGCATAAAAGAGAAATTTAAATTTGCAAATTCTTGGGGGGGGGGACACGCAACTTGGAGATGTGAAACAAAAGCACACATATGTGTATATCAACATATGTATAAGCATGTGTGTGGTGATTGTCCTTCCTGAACACCACGTTGGCCAAGTTTCACAAAGTGGTCTTTCCCCCGAGACGCTTTGTGCGATTATTTCGTGGGCAGTCCAGTTTTTGCCTTTGGTTGTGGTTTCCCATACACTGGCTAAAACTCATGCGCATACGCGTAGTAGCCAAATTGCAAATATGGAAAAGAAGTTTGAGCTTGAGATGTTTAATGAGTGCCATTAGGTATAGGAGAGTTGATCACGGTAGGTACATGCCAATATGTTTGGGGAAAAATAACTCCACCTCGCCCCAACTGAAGGTCTCCCATTAGGGGAGGAAACGAGAAATTTACCACTGCTCAGCTTTTTTTGCTCCATTTTTAATATACATTGTGTCATTCTTTTTTTCTTTTTTTTTTTTAATGCGAATTGTAGCTTCACATTTTTAACGAGGGGGGGTGCGCAACACGGATTATTACGCACAAAAAATATTGTGTTCATGTGAAGAGGGGGCGGGGAAAAGAACTGTTCTTCCTTCAGTAGAGTAAGCATATGATTCTTATTCATCTACGGAGGAGTGGTGGATCCCATGAAGGCAAACTGGCTCCCCCGTTTATATATCACGTGGGGGCAAGCAGGTACATATGGGCATACATTCATACATATGCACACGTATGCGTGCTTGCACCCGGCCTCAGGGAGACATATTCGATGTGCATCTCATTTACGTACCCTCGATACTTACAGCACAGCTGAGAATATTCTTTTTCGATGGAGGCGAAAAAGGAAGAAGTGTCCCCAATGTTAATGTGTAATGGTGTTTGTTTCACGTGAATCATACAAATTTGTGGGCGGAGAAATGTGTAAAAGGAACAGGTCTGGGTGATCGGAAAAGGAAAAACAGCCGTAAAAATTGTATTTTTATTATTTTTTTTTTTTTTATCACCCACGTTCAGAAATGCAGCATTGGTTATGTTGAAAATACTCGAAGAGTTTTTTTTTTTTTTTTTTTTTTGATTTGGCAAATTTCCCTCACCCTGAATATTTTCCAATTTGTTTTTTCACTTTTTCGCTTTCGCGAAGTTCTAACCATTTTGTGATACTTACAATTACAATATTTTAGATGAACCAGCGTTAGCGTGAAATATTTGTTTTTTTTATTTTTTTATTTTTGTATTTTTTTATTTTTGTATTTTTGTGTTTTTTTGTATTTTTGTATTTTTTTGTTTTTTTTTTTGGGGGAATTCGTTTTGTGTGCCTAATAGATTCGGATCACACGTTTGGGTGTTTGCGCGCATATTGTTTTTGTTCACGTCTTTGCCTCCCATTTTTCACCATGAAGGTGGCCTACTTTTTGTCCGCTCTGGACTTGCTCATTATTTTCAGCTTGTACTTGGGAGGGACGTGTAGCGGTTTCGTGGGCATTGATGCCTGTATAACACATGGCCGAATTTTGGATGAAGCGCCGAAGGAGACCGCCGGTGTGAGCGGTGGTTCAAGCGGTGATGCGAAAGGCGATACGAATGGTGATGCGAGTGACACCACGAATGCTGTAGCCAATGGTACCGGCAATGGTACCGGTAACGGGGCCTCCAGCGGTGATGCAAGTGGCGGTTCCAACCCCCCCACGGAGAACAGTGGTAGTGAGGGAAGTAACCCAGAGAACTCATCTACTCCTTCCAGCAACTCGCCAACGACTGGCGAGAAGAAGACCCCTCCAGGTGAGGAAAAATGACGCGATTATGAAGCGGTGGCGAAAACGGTCAGACACAGAACACAACCAGACAGTAATCGCAAACGAGCGAACACACCGCCTGGGCCACATCAACAAGTGGAGCCCCAAAATATAAGCACTCCCCTTTTCCCCCAACCCCCCCCTAATGGCAGGTAGCGAAGGTCAAACGGGTGACCCCAATGTACAGGCAACAAAGGAAGATGATGCCGACCAGGACGGCGATGATTACAGCGATGCAGAGGATGATGGGCCATACGATTTACATGACCATGACGAAAATGAAAATTTATGTTTGGATAATAATGGTGGATGTGGAGATGACAAAATATGTGAAGAGTTAGGGAAGGGGATAGTGAAGTGTTTGTGTAAACCTGGGTATAAGTTGGTTGGCATTGAGTGTGTGGAGTCATCCACATCGTCTTCCTTGAATTCTTTTTTTTGTTGGTTTCTGCTTCTGATTATTGTTTTGGCTTCCATTAATTAATTTTTCCCGCGGCACGGCCATACGTGTGTTTGTGGAGGGAACAACTGGTCGTTGTTTTTTCTCCCCGTTACGATCGTACGATTAGCGATCAGAATACTTGGGATTCCTTTTGCCCTTTTTTAACGCATCACTGGGGGTGTCTCCATCCTTGTGCTCGACAAGTTTAACATATTCGCCATGTTGTGCGACTGGTTTGTTGTCATGGAGGGGCAACTGGGAAAATAAGAAAATAGAAAAATGTTATCTCTCCCGCTACGCATTTTAAGCGAATTTTTAAGCGAATTTTTAAGCGAATTTTTAAGCGAATTTTTAAGCGAATTTTTAAGAGAATTTTTAAGCAATTTTTTTTGCACATTCTTAACAGATTATTTTTTGCGTTTTTTTTGTGCATTTGTAAGATATTTTTTTTTCGCACTTTTAAGCGATTTTTGTTTTTTTTTTTTTGCGTTATTTTTCCAGCTAACTTTTTAATGTTTCAAAGGCCGACGCATTGTTTAAAAAATTTTGGTGAACACCGCAACAGCAGTTGGGTACTTTAGTTACTGTTCTGCGCAGCGGGGAAAAAAAGACAAAAAAAAAAGAGAACAATTTTTGACCTCGTTCTACAACGTTCCGATTTTTTTTTTTTTTTT
>NW_012192626.1:201560-209107 GCF_000956335.1 Plasmodium fragile | reverse complement strand
TAAAAAATAATTCCATTTCATCTTTTTACCAGCAGCACAAAATGGATCAAAGTGAAAAAAGAGAACACAAACCTAGGCGAGCTTAATATTTTGAATTGTTTCATCTCGAAAAATTGGGAACATTTACTTGTGAGAATAAAATTAAGGTAATTACTAATTGTTAAAATTTTTCTGCAGAAGTAATATGAGTTTAATATATTTCGAGAGAAAGAATTTTATAACGCTAAACGGTTTTATAGAAAAAAAATTCTACTCTTTCGGTACGTTAGGTGAAGAAATGATTTTGGGTGGGGTTGAAAATAAAAAAAAAATTAGGACAATTTGGAAAATTAGATAAATGAGAAAAATGAAATAACACATAAGGAAAGGGCATACAATGAATAAATTTGAACCTACAGGCAGTCTTGTTTTACAAATTATTAACGAACAAAAATTGTGTGGTGGACCTCATGAGGTAAATGTAGTTCAGTTGGTTGAGTCAGCCTGATAACAGAACGTTCACATAGAAATCCATTAATATGTATATGGACCTTTATTCTGTACTAATTATACTTTAACATGTAAGAAAACATAAAATATGAGTACAATAAACGTGAGAACCCTATTTGCATGACATAATGTTTTAGGCAGAAATGGAAGATGCAACAAAATAATAACTTCAGGAAGAGCACATGCGACTAATGACAAATGGATATTTATATGTAGCTTTTTTAAAAAAAATAGTTCAACGCTTACTCACCGAGCGCAAGCACGGCTACCGCATATAGTTATGTCGGGAACGTCTAGAAGGCGGCAGCGCAGGAAAAAGTGGCACATTTATACATGTACACATACTTATATATGTGGTAGGAGGGTTGCTCCTCTGGGCAATTGGTTCTACTGCTCCTTATTCGACTAGGCCGGGGATTCCTCATTTGGGAGCAGCAAATGTGTGCAGTGGTGGAAGTGATCACGTGTGACTATATACATACAAATATGTAATAATAAAAAACAAGAAAACACAAAATTTGCTTAATTTTATCCATTGTAAGGAAAAGGAACAAAAGAAAAAAAGGATGAAGCCTTTTCTCTTAAATGTCCATAGCAGCAGGTATCGCAAGGAAATAAATGTCCTGTGCTGACCTGTGTTCAGCTTAGCGTTCACTCATTTTTGATTATTTTTCTGTGTGTGCAAGTGCTCATTGTAATTAGAAGGCTAAGTTATTCGAAGGTGAACTTGTAATGAGGTTAAGCCACTACACAGTTGTGCAACTCTGGGCCGCTGATGGGGCCAGCGATTACACCCACGCTTCCGACCTTGATGTGTGGTTATAACGCTTTTGCACTCTGCGTGAAATATGTTAACCCATGTGCTCATCTAATTAGCCAAAAGAGAGAGAGAGAGAAAAAAAAAAACCTTTGATAACAAAGTGGTTTTTTAAGGAGGATAGGAGAACCCCGTTTTCGCAAATTTCTATCAGTACAACTTGACAATAACTACGCCTGCGATTTCCGCTGTAGTGAAAACGCAAGAACATTTTTTAGAAGAACCAGATCTCGTAGTTTTATACAGTTGCACAAATGAGAAATTTAGTAGTTTGCATTATTTTTTTCGCGTGAACAACGAATATTAAAAAGTAAATTTTTATAACCGCGCTTTTTCCATGTTCTATATAACTTTTTGGTGAGTCACACACGTTGGTTTTTTTTTTTTTTTTTTCGTACGCGGTGGACGTTGCAATTTATTAATAAAATATCTATGTGTATAAATGATATAGTTGTGGTTTACATGTTGCCACGAGGATTCGGTGGTGCAGGGGCGATAACTATTTGGGGCTTGTTTTTTTTTTTTTTTTTTGAAGGTAGTAACTAAATATATTTTGATGTGTACTGTTAAGTTCAAATAACACGCTGTAAAAGTAATTTGTTTTTTTTTTTTTTTATTTTGTTTAAACGGTCTCCCCATTGTGCGGTTCTGGATTATATTATATATGAATAATTCTGTAATATATTTACGTACATACGTTTGGCCCGCTTGTGCACAATATTTTTGCATGCAGGGAGTTTATTCCCCTGGTGTTAGATTTTTAGGGTAGAGCCAAGAGTAACACCTAACCCTAAAATTTTTTTGTTGTTCGGTTCATTTTATTTTTTAAGAAAACCATATTGTTAACACTGTATTTACTAGTATAAAAAGTATGTACCTCGTGCAACGAGTAACCATTTTTTTTTCCTGGTTCTCATGAGCTCGCATTACGAAGTTGTAGCACACATAAGAACACAATTTCAAAACGAGAATGAAGCGGATGAGTGCATGTACACACAAGTGAGCATATTTACTTATGCCTGCTTGTACGTACTCGTATGTCCTACACCCCGAAAAACATACATTTGTATATGAAAAAACTGGTGCGTACATCAAACAGGCATTTCTGAGGCCCTGCGGGACTGACTGCTTGAACATTGAAAGAATTTCGGCCTGCTATACAAAATTTGCCTTGTGCATGTACGAAAGACCACGCACATGCACGTGCAAGTAATTTGCCCAACCCTGTGGAAATAAAATTTTACGTTCACTTTGTCCTTTTGTCCTTTTCTACGATTGCTTGTTTTTGTGTCCGCCTATATCGCTCGCGTCGTGTGTAGCTGTGTAAGAGTGTACACATGATGTGATGCTAGCGTGTTTTGTCCATGTTGACTCAATTTTGTCACTAGTACGCAGCTGAACAACAACAAAAAATAGGTACACTTCGGGAAAAACGCCGAACATACCAAAATGGTGACCGAATTTAAAAAAAGTAATTATGAACAACCCGGGAGAAAAAATGAATGCAACAATAGCTACACGACGAGCAATAGCTGCAAAATAAATATAGACATAAAAATGAGTAACTTCACCTCATCGAACGGAGCAAATCCCATTGGTGATGGCATCCATAGGTTGACAAAATGGAAACTGTTCAAGGTGTTACTCCTAAGGTTAGCAATCGCGTTCACATTTTTAGTAATATCCTTGTTCATACAAGGATTTCTCATGATATATAGTGATTCATATTACAAAAGGTACACCACACCCTTAAGCGATCGAATTCACAATTTGTTTGAGAATTCACCTGAATGGATATCGTACGAATTGTCCAACAATTTAATAGGATTGTTGTCAATTACTTTCGTACAATTAATTCTGTTTAATAGTGTGTACTTGTCTATGGCCATTATTTGTCGCTTCCTTTACATGCTGGGTTTTTTTTATTTATTGAGGGGTGTACTTATATATGTCACTTCCCTTCCAGCCACATTGCAAACATGTGTGCCTCTAGAGAGTGGCAACTTTTCGTTTAATTTATTGCAGATAATTAAAATAAATATGAACTTAGTGTATGTGTGTTCAGATTTGATTATATCTGGCCATTCCTTTTCCACCACCATATTTTTACTATTCGCCCTTTTTTACATGAACAGTGTTGTACTGAAGACGCTAATAACTGTCTTATGTTGTTTCATTTATGCGTTTATAATTATCGGGTTTATCCATTACACTTCCGATGTTTTGCTCGGATTTATTTTTGGCATTTTTATTTTCACCTTTTATCATTTAATGCTGGACTTATCGTCTCAATATTACATTTTTAATAAATTATTTGAAATTAAAATTATTTCAAATAAGAAATGTGTGCAGGCCAAACCGTTTTTTTTAAGATGCTTTTTTACCAGAGTGTTTTTAAAAATAATTCCATTACTCGAGGGATTAAATTACTCTATAGATTATGCGTTAAGTAAAAATGCCGACTTATCCACATTTTGTATTTGTGAGACAGAGTTTGCTATGAATATGCCCGCTACAGCATGCTCCTCCTCGCACAAGTCCTCAAGGGAGAATAAAATTTGTATCAATTATTCGGATCATTTATTTCATTCCTATGCTGGGGATGGCACGATTAATTTTTTGCTATTCAAGTTTTTAAGGAGAATTAAAATGGACTAGTCATACAAGTGTACATTTACAATACGAGGAAGTTGCCAACCCCCAAAAGGGAGGTCGCTTCCTGTCCTTTTTTTTTTTGTGTTTTTTTTTTCTTGGGTCGCGCTCTGAAAATTTCATGAAGTGTGTTATGGCCACTGTTTGCATATTGAAAAATTGGTATACCCATTATTGTGCGCGCCACGCACGTGGGACTATCACATTTACGCTTGTCGCGCCCTGTTAGTTGTCACCTTATCCTACCTCTTTTGCGATCCTCCTATTTGTGCATTATGCGTTCCCCTTTGAAAAAATCGCATGCGAGCGAATTTCACCTGATACGCTAAACAACAAAATTTTAAAAAATTTTGGAGCTTGAAGAAGGGGCGGCACCCCAAAGAAGTTAACGTTTTAATTTTTTCGCAAGCACGGGCGAGGCTTGGCCGCTGCAGGTGTTGATTGCACCTTCGTAGCTCGTCGCGTTGGCACTACTACTTTACTACCCCGCTGTACATCCCCCCCCTTCCTGCGGCAAGGGGAACCTTGTTTGCTCTGCACAAACATCGCCATCCAGCCTTTCACACGAGTGCTACGCGCAGGGGCATAAAACCGATAGTCGCAGAAGCATAGGAACAGGAGGAGGGGTTCCCTGAAGGTTGTCCGTTCCAAGGCGTTAAATCCAAACCGCTTTACTGGAAAAGGGGATGCAAGAATTTTTTTATACGTACACTTTAGCTCTGTCACTACACTAGGTGCCTGGGGCCATTTGCCCATATAAAAGTGGGCACACTTTCCTTTATGGATTTGCTGCACCCCCAGTATTCAGTAAAAGACGAAGGAATCACAATCATGCGAATCAGTACGGAAATGCTGACACGCACCCCCTATGCATGCCCCAGTCGGCTAAGTCGAAAGGTTATTGATGAACGAAAAAAAAAGAGCAGCGTAAACAATGTATTTTAGGGCCAGCGGTGAAGCAGCCGCAGGAAGTACTTCATTGGTTGGAGTAGGAAGCCGCGGCGTCCAGATTTGTAAATGCCTATAATTGGAGTGCGTATTACAGCCGGAGCAACGGGCAAGACACTTCTTACGCGGGTTGTAGGAGCACAACGAGCATATTTGATTTTTTCCGTAGTGTACACCACATAACAGAAAAACGTATGTCTGTCCGTACCATAACGTAAACATGTGCATAGTGGAAGCACTACCCGATGACGTGACAAGTATATATGTATACCACCTTTGCGCTCTCTTCTGCCTTATATATAATCAGTTTAATCATGCTGATACAGAAACCCTCCTAATAACAAATATGTTAATCGTTAATTTGTGTCCAACCTTTTGCTTTTAAAAAAATATATGTACATAATGCGCAATGTAACGAGATAATAAATCACATCTGTGGAGTGAACAATTGATTTGTTTTTAAATTGACTTGTTCAGGTATTAGCCTTTTTTCAATGTTATTCTTTTCATTCTTCTGTAACATAACTCATTATTCTATTTCTCGTATCAACTCGAGGTTTCCTCAGAAATGGATAGATTTAGAAATAAAATAATCCTACTCGCCACTCTAGTTTTTTCCTATTGCGTAGATATTATATTCTAACTTTAATTATAATGTTTTTAATACATTTCTGTCTATAAAGGGTGATTCTGACAAAGTAGCATAATTCGTTAATAACATGAAAATTCGTGGATTCTAAAATAAATTAACCAATCCACAGAAACATGATGTATGGTAGGCTTACTCTTTGTATTTACCTTGTAGACATGTTATAGAATTAGTTACATCCTAGATAGCTCACATCCATATGTTCCAGAGGCAGGGCAACGAAATATACATGCCATATGCAACGCCACTGTTCATATATGATTATATACATATTGATTTTCACATGAGTCCTAGATCACATGTATGTGACAATTTTATATTTATCTGTTGGAAATAAAATCCTTTGCGATTATTAAGTAGCAAATAAAACCAGGGAGCGTATGAAGGATCTACACACGCATAGCCCATACCAACAAGACACGTACAAATGTAGGAAAGCTGACTAAATTATTAAATGTAGAGAAACCAATTACCAATATGTTATAATTCTACAGTTATCATTTTTCTACAAGATCAGATTGTAAAATACCTGTCTTTCTAGTTTTTAAAGAGCACACACATATATATATACATACGTTGCAACTTGCGGAATTACCCATATGCGTCCCCCTCCCCACGAGTCCGATTATGGATCAGTGTCTATACAGAAAAATACAATAACACTGAAAACAACGATGTTCCCTGTTAACAAATTTATGTCATAAATCATTACACTTAAATTAGCACATGTAAAAGTTAGCAATTCAAATAAGTTCCTGTAAATAAAGCAAACAGTACATTTTTCGAACATCAAAAATTTAAAATCATGAACTATATATGTATTAGTATGCACATATATATCTATCGAATGTTCATGAATCAGCTGAAATAAATGTTAGTACTAATTTGCACAAATCTTCATAAAAGGAAAGGGGAAAAGGAAACAACTCTAAAAAATATGAACACACTCATAGAAATTAAATGTATATGTCTAATTAAGTTAAGGCAGGAATTCATTAGTAGCGTTCTCAGGTTGAGATGTATTCAACACCTAAATATCCCTCCGCACATTACTCACAAAAGCACGTTTGTGCTGTTGTTTGTTTGTATCCTGCGCTAAGCGCACTACACATTAACATATTCAGTTAATACATAGAAAAATATGCTCTAAAAGGGAAATTAACACCTTCCAATATATAATTAACCTTAATTTTTTTTTTAATTGTGGCTTACCTCCCGCACGGTTAACTACATTTTTCTGTGTTACAATAGTTTAGAAAAAAAATAAACTATGATTAAAATAGTTCCACCCCCTCCCTTCGTGCAAACAAGTCTGCTAGAAATATATAATAAGAATAATGTATGAAGTTTTCCAAATACTAGTGGATAAAATACTCTATATTTGTACATGGCACTCCAAACATTTTCCCTTTTATTTATTAGTATAATCGTTAAGGGGATGTGATAACTGCTATCGCTTAAAATGCCTAAAAGTTCTAATTCAACCTGTATGCTTTTTAATACAAGTCCTAACTTTTTATATAAATGATCTATGACTATGGTTATAATTATTCGAATCTTTTATTTGCCCCAATTTTAATTCTACAACAAATTTTATTTTTCCCTAAAGAGAAATAATAAAAAAGGGGCACACATACTTGTGTACATTTATGGACTCTGCAAATACTCCCATTCTGAGTAGGTCCTAAATTTTTGTTTCCCTGGTAATTATAATGACATACACTTCCCTCCCCTGAATGAATTGCTAATTAACCATTTTCACTATATCTGTGCGTCACATATAAATAACGAATGTTCCACTTAACTGATGAATAATATTTTCCTATAATTTGGCATCCAAATATTATGATGCTAGATTTTATATATTCAACAGTGGAAGAAGAAAGAGGTGTTAACTAACACTTTAAGTGTGTTTCTAAGCTAAAAAAATAGCGTTGCAAGTTTTTCATTCATTATATATATATATATATAAATATATATATATATATATAT
>NW_012192626.1:180829-200673 GCF_000956335.1 Plasmodium fragile | reverse complement strand
ATATATATATATATATATATATATATATATATATATATATATATATATGTGTGTGTATAATTATACATACGTATATACATATACAACCTAGTGACCTTACTAAAAAAGTAGAACAAGTAAAAACCAAAACTAAAAATTCAATTTAGGGAAATTTAACAATACAACTATTGTATATTTTTCGTTCGAAAAATGCAAGTTTGAAAAGTTATTGAATCGTGATATTTTAAAAAGGAACACAAAGCCTCTTTGTGCCATTCATGTGAATACATACATAAAATATAATTCATAAACAATATTAAGAATACAAAAACAAAAAATTTTAATCTTTTTTCGTATGAATGTACATAAAACAAAAAAGACACTTTTCAAATAAACTAAACTCAGACAAAAAAATCATTCGTTACATAAAAGTGACATAAAAAAAAATGAAGTTAGAATTATGCAAAACAAGAATAAAAAAATATATATACAGTAAAATGTAATAAAAGTATAATATAAAAAAAATGTAATATAATAATATATAACATATAAGATATAGTATAATAAAGTAAAAGAATGATTTCTTTAAAAAAACACTTCATTTGTGTCAAATAAGCCTCACAATTTTCTTTGTTCATTAGAACACAAATGCAAGAGTTTAAGCTCTGTAGCAACGTGCACATTATGATTGAAAAGGCTCTTAAAAAATTTTAAAAAATAAGATTAAAATTTCATGCCTCATATATAAGAAGAGCAAACATATACATGTACACACATATATATATCTTCAGATAAATACATGAGGTGTTAAGTGTATTCCAAATATGGTATTAAATGTAATGACTTGCAAGGATTATAATACCTTGGGGGTAGTCTTCAGAGAGGTGACAACCTAATAGTCCAAACCAATATATCTGTTCCTTGATTTCCTGTTCATCTCCATAATATAGGTGCATTTCCGTATTTTTACGAAAAAGAATATTATTAATATGAACAGCAAAATGACTAACAAAACAGCAGAAAAGGGTTCTTTCAACGATGCAGCCACAATTGCTCCCAAAAAAAGAAGGACGTGAGGAACAAATATTTTATACTTACGAAAGAACGATTTTATCCGCCCATTCTTTGATTCTTTTAGAGAAATCACCTCAATTCCCTCATAACAAGAATCTGATTTTAATGCACGGATTAATTCCATATCAATCGTTTTATTTATTTGGTTCGCAATTCTAACTACTCGAGGTGTGTGCTTGCCAAATATTTTCCATTTAATGCTATTCTGGTTGAAACCTTCGGATATTAATGATTCATACTGTTCTTCAATGCTCTTTTCGTCTAACTCTAACAAATCCGCAATATTTTTTCTAGAGTATCCATGATTCTCGTTACTTACAATTTCATCGTTACTTAACAATCTACTAGACCTCAAAATGAGCCATTCAGAGCTGTCATTTTCCTTTGTACCCCATATTTCAACAGTGGCAATGGACTGAAAATATTGAAACACGAAATCAAAAAGTGTATAAGAGTATAAATTAAATGGTGCAGGCAATAAATTTCTCTATGAATGAAAAATTCGGGAAATAAAAATGAAATAACGAAAAACACACGGAAAAAAAAAAAAAAAAAAGCTCCCAAGGGAGGTACAAAACAAATACTGGGATTAAAAAGCTGTTAAAAAAAAAAAAAAGAAAGAAAGAAAAACATACACGCACACACACTCGTAAGGAATATTATTTGTTTTTCTTACACTGCTGAAGTAGTATAATATCCATAATAAAACAGTAATGTTGAAAATCTTAGTAAAACGTAGGAACCCCGCTGATTTGGGCGAGATGTGACATTTCTTAAATGTTGCTAAAGCTTCAATGAAAAATCTTTTAACTATGTGCTTACAGCGTATATTAAATTCAACAAATCCGCTATAATTTTTATCAAATTTCTTCATAATTATTTTTTATTTAATCAAATTCGCAATATCTATGGTTCATTATTAATGAACATAAATTTTATTGCTGTGTGCGAAGGAACAAATATTTTAAACAAAATATTTTCCTAAATGTATTTACTAAATAAGCACACTACAAATACAGCATTATGACATTGTTCAGGCATATTCATTTAATATATGTTAAAAACATATATATGATTAATTGGACCACACATGTCATTGTGCGTTGTCAATAAATATGTTAACAAAAATGTACTCTAAGTATAAATATATACGTAGGTACATATACACAGTACATATGTACATAACACGTGCAACAATATATCCTTACATATATGTATTGTGCTATATATGTAAGCTTACATAGCACAATACATATCAAACATTGAAAGATATTCGTGAATGTAATTATAAAACAAACAGTGCAGTTAATATAAACATATGTATATACTGTGCATTCAATAAAAAACGAACTTTGTACTTAAAAAAAAATCCATTAAACAGGAAAGGGATCCCCCCCCCTATGAAGCGCTCATTTTCATAAAATTGTGTGATCCAACATAACATGTATTTGCCACATCTATAACAAGAGTGACCGGAAACTATATATATCCATGTATTGTTTAGTGTACATATTGTATAAATATATAATTGCTTTATATAACAACTTGTTCGTTTATGTAAAATAGTAATATCACCAACAGGCATAGATAGCAGGAAATGAAATATCACAAACAACATCATACCAATGTGATATGTACAATTGAATATGAAATTACAAATTTTTACAAATAAAAGGATAAAAATATGAATTCCCCGTGTCCCCTTTTAAATATGTGTTAATAGGAAAAAATTCGTTGCACTGTTTTTCAATTACTAATAGGCTCATAAACAACAAAAGAAATAAGGCGTATATGAAAAAAAGGGATCTAATGTAAATATATATTCCCCTCCCTGCATGCAATTCCCCTTTTTTTCTTTTTTTTTTTTTTTAAATAAATAAGCTTAGCAAATTGATTATTTTTTAACAATAAAGCAGCAAAATAGGGGTAGGAAACAGCGAAGAATGTTACAAATATTTTTTTACAATAAAAGCAAAAATATAATTATTATATATACACAATAAAATGTTAATTTAATCTATTTGTTACAAATCACAGGGTTGCCAGCGGTAATCCAAAGTTTCCAAAATAAATATAAAGGATTTAAGCTAAGTGACGACTTAGGGGGTGCGAGAAATAACATTCGTACAAAAAGTAGCAATATAATTTTTGCTTTTTTTCTATGCGTTATAAGTTTTTTACCATTACATTATTTTTTTTTTCTACTTTAAAATTTTACCTGGTTCCCCTGAAACTTTTTTATAGTATCACAAGTTGTTTTTGGTTCATCACTCTTATTTTTTGTATTATCCCTTGTGTTTTTTTTTTTGAGTTAGCAGCCCTTTGGAATCATCTGCTGGCTTAGCATGTTCAGTCTTTTTAGCCTCGGCACCCTTTTTAACATTTCCACTTACCTTGTGTGCCCTTTTTATCTTTCTGTTATTTTAGCGTTGTAACAGCAAATATATTTTCTTCTAAATCATTGAATATAGGTTTATTTGAACCATTTACTTCCTTTTAGATTTTCCTTCATCCTGCTTGTTTTCCCCCCTCTTACACTTTTGAACATTTCCGCATAACAGTTTTCCCTTGGGAAAGGGTTTTCCGCATAATCTTTCTTTATTGGATTTTGTATCGAATCATCCTTATAATGGATAACAATATAGCTTTTATGGGTTTCTTTGGTTCTCCTTCCTTTTCCTTTGGTTCAGTTACCAACATTCCTGCTTCCGTTTCTTTGTTTTCCATCGCTTTATAGCCTCTTCTGTTATTTCCTTCCGTTTCATTCTGCCCTTTTCTTACATCTAAGTCCTTTCCTTTCGGCATTTCATATTCAACCTTAGTGTCATTGTCGGGTTCCCCTGTTGATTATTTGTTCTATTCATTTTCTTTTGCCTCCTGAACTAGTTTTGTAATTTTTTCTGCTTTACACAACAGTTGCACTGCATGTGTTGTTTTTCCCTGTCCTTTTTTTTTTTTTTTTTTTTGCTCTCTTCTTGCTTCTGCATTAGCCACTTCTACACCTTCCTGTGGTTCCTTTTCTTTTGAATGTTTTCGATTCATCATCATTGCGTCTGACCTTACTAATGCATTCACAATCTGTTCATTATTAAAATGTTTACCCTCACTAGCTAATTTTTCCGTTAAATTATCACCTTCCTTTAATATTTCTTCAACCGTTTTTATTTCTATGTACGAAAAAACAGCTTCTCCTTCTTTTTATATATTTCCCTACTTTTTCTATTTCTTCTCCCTTAGCGAATTTGTCATCTTTTTTCCCCACACCCTAGTACAAAGGGGAACTCTTCTTTTCCTATGCTCTGGTCTTTATATACATATCCATATTTTTTCATACAATCATGTGTAAATGGACATTTTTTAGAACAGCCCACATCTCACACGTACATAGGTGCGTTAGATGTGACTATTGCGTATCGTGCCATTGACGCAACAGGAAAGATTAAGCGCATTATATCACAAGTGTACGCATCGAATATTAGCAACCGCCGCAAGGAGATCTACGCACATAAACCAACATGTCTTATCATTGTGTAAATATTTTATCCCTAGGAAACTCCTGCCACATATTAACACATTGGGAAACCGGCATAGTGTTGGCTATGCATGTAACTAGCAAATATCATTTCTGATGTACAAATTAAGAATCATATATACCACGCAAATGCTATATTTTACTTTATAGAATATGATCCTGTAAATGTAAACTTTTATCATTTCCTGTGTATTGTGCATCTCACTTGGCAGTGATAAGCTTCTAAAAGGAATCATAATTATGAAACAAATTTATAACAATTCGCACAATATCGCATATAGTGTTCAATTTTATTAACATAAATTACCATAAGATGTGTAATAGATGTTCTGATCTTTAGGTCATGTTTGAAGAAACGAAAAGAAAATGTCGCTATGCATCACTATGCCAAACAATCCGTCACAACGTTATATATATACGTACATAATACTCTTTTCCCTTCTGTTCATATCACACACATATAAGGCTATAGTTAATTCTAAAATGTCTATACTCAGGTCGGCCGCATCCCATCCGACAATACCCAATTTTATGCACAGTTTTTGAGCTGTCGGTGAATAAATCTAATATCAAAAAAACATTTAAGAAGGAAAAACGCTGTGGAGTACTCTTTTTACACGTTTTTTCTGAACGCCCTCCTTCATACAACAAAAATATATTTTCTGCTCTGTATATTGGCTCGAGCGAAATATATTTATGTGCATAAAACTGACCTTACAAACTGAATTACAGTAGCATGGGAGCATTATACACAAGTGTAATTTTACGCATATAATAAATCCATCAACAAGTCAATGGTATATTCTAACACAAAGATAAAGGGGACCTACACTTGGGGGATTAATTTTTTCCTTTGTGGAAAAATGTATGCACCTATCCCCTGGGAAGACTAGCACAACGTACAGAAGCACAAATTACGGCCTACTTTCATTGACCCACTTAAAATTCCTTGCTCCCCCTTATATAGTTTATTTATACGTGCTCAGTATTAAGCGCGATATATACATGGTCAAAAAAATATGAGCGCGCTCTTCTCACATTTGCGAACATCGCAGTTGTCCACCTAAAATGAAATGATTTAACAAACCATACGGTCCTTTTTCATTGTTATTTGAACAAATTATACACATTTGTATAACGTTATATTTGTGTTCAAACATGTATGTGTCCATACGCGTGCACACATTACCATATATAAACCTGAGCGCTGAATGGGTATCGATTCCACTCGGTGTCACTAAAGTACCAATACGAAGGTATATGTACGTGTATATGCGTAATCTTACAACACTACAAGGCGAAAATAAGGACGCTATTCACACTTACCTCCGTAGTCTGAGAAATACACTTTATACTTCATAGCAAAGCGTACGAGCACAGTACATAAAACGTAGAAAATATGTGCTGCCTTTAAAATGGCTATCTAATATTTTATAGGACCCTCTTTGTAAATTTATTTCATCATGCAATATTTTTTTGTAGTGCACCATTGACCTTTTCATCAATGTTATTATGATTGCGCGAATGGGGGTGTTAAGGGAGACTCTGCCCATTCGCTCAATTATAATTCTTTAAATGTAGAAATAAATTCTTAGGAACAATTTGGAACGACTACAAAGTATTAGGCTTGTTTCGCCGTTTTTTCGCACAGCACACCACGAGTGCAGTATTCTTTACATCAAATATGTACTACACAGGTGATTACTAACCTGTAACCAAGCTACGTTGCTATTAATTACGCCTTAAAGAAACGAATTCCTACTCATATAAATAAGTAGACAATAGAAACATACGTTTCTAATGCATGAAACACTTTCACCTACATAAGCTTTAAGCACATGCGGGAATAAGTAGCAGCCTAATATAACCTAACACTTTTATAATTTTACTTCTAAAAGACGTATTTAGCTACGTCTGCATAAGAGAGAGTAGTACTACTTATGCATACACGAAAACGTGCACAAAAAGCAACTACATTGCAGTGTTGGCATTTATTTCTTCTTCTTCTTTTTTTTACTATATGATATATCCTTGTAGAAACACTAACTTTGCTTTATTAAAATCCTCCGTAGAAATTACTGTTTAGTCAACTTGTGCGTTAATTCAGCCCACCAATAAATAATGCTAAAATTACAAAAAAAAGAAAATTTTAATCCACTTTTAATTGTTAAAATTAAATGGAACATTTTGCAAACATGCTGAATGCCAACAAAAGATACAAACGAGGAACATTCTGTTCTTTCCCCCGATAGCAAAAAATTGTGCGCACGGATATCTCAAAATGGGGTTAGAGAGCGCTTGCACATAAAACCAATATATGTTTATACAAAATACAAGGATTATCTTTACATCACTTAAAGAACAAAGAACGATAATGTACTAAAAAGAAAGCATAATATGAATACTACATAAAAGAAAAGTTAAGGGACCAAATTAATTTTATGGTTACAATTTTACTCCTTCAGTTTGTACTGTGTTTTCCATAAATCTAAAAGCATTTTTTTTCTCTTATGCAAGAAAAAACTGCTATATTCGTATAGGCCTTGTAATTACCGTAATAAAACAATGATATTTTTTTTTTTATCAGCAAAAATCGCTGTCGATTTTGATACAATTCGCCATAAATAAACCAATAGACTGTTACCCAATACGATACCAAAAAAAAAAAAAAAAATGTTCATAACGTTGCGTTATTATTTCTGCATCACTGTATTTAGTATTACAGTGCTGTATAGATACCAAAGCGTGGCGATCCAGGTACAGGATATAGAGGTTAACATATAGGCACTCCGAAATTTATGTAATAATTATGTGGAACTTATATATAACATGCATGCATAAATGATCAAGTGTCTTGAATTAATGTATACACGTTTGGGTAATCACTTATTAAAAATAGTTAAACGAAAGTTCTAACAGCACCCCCATGTATTACTTTTATAATATCATTTGAACAAATTTGTTGTTATTTGCGGGAATGGCATTGCTACCATGAATTTTTAGATGAATTAATTTTTTTGTCAAGCCAATTTCAGGCTAGTACTTTTTTTTTTTTTTTTTTCATTCGGAAATTTCCATCTGAATACCATTTTTCCGTTGTATAATTTTTTTATCGCTCAAAATAGGGCGGTTTGTATTATATATACTTATATATCCATATGTACATGTATGTATATATTCATATACAGACATATATAAATATTTATACTACATAGAAAGGTAAACTGTACATGCAACGTTTAACATATAGGTTAAGGAAACCAAATGTTGTTCGCGCAATTGTAAAAACATCTTTTTATCCGAATGGGTTGCTACGTGTATATATTATATAGTAGTTTTCCGTGTGTGCTTTACTTTAAATAAAGTTATTTCGTTGTTTCCGTATTTCCCTATTTCGTATTTCAACTTTGAACTTAAAAAACATGGCGTTGTACAAGTCACCAGCAACCACAGATGCATCTCAATATTCCAGGCAAAATGAGAAAAACAAAGGGTTCCCCAGTTATAGCTTAAGAACCAGGGTCTCCTTTGGCGCAACGCTTTTCTCCCTTTTATATATCCTACTATTGGTGAGTGAAAAACAAATCGTACTGCATGATAGATAAACTATATATGTGATTATTCGCATAGAGTGATAACGCAAGACGAACCTTCATACCAGATCGAACATTCATTTTCCAAATCATGCATGTGCGATAATCGTGCATAATAATGCATGTTATATTACAAAGGAAAACTACAACATGTCGTACGCTCTCCCCTATATACTTCTGTGTAGAATATCTCCACAGGTGACAGTGGTAAGAATGGCCTCCCCCAACTGCGCCTAAATCATCGGCCACCAAGGTCCCTGAGTGAAGCAATGATGTTCGGCGTGCCAGGTAATATGATGACACAAATTCCATGGACTCGCCGGTGCACAAAGAAAAACAAAGAACCATTACCCAATGAATCAGTGGGATATTATATGGAGAAATCATGCCGTCATGTGAAACTCACAGATGAAATGAAGGATAAACTAATATCATGTGGTCCCAATATAACTGAAGCAGACATGTCCAAAATTTATATTGCTCTATACAATCAACATATATCAAATTTCAGGCATCTTATTGAATGTCTGTACACGGCATGTGCTATGTTATCAGATAAATATAAACGAGATCAAAGTTATCAAAATAAATGTTGGCGGCATCAATATCAAAAACTTGGAAGAGAATGTATAAAACTAACAGATAATGATGATGATGGACACTTAAAACTATTTTTAAACAAATGCACGACATGCAAAACAAGTGATTTCATCGACTTTTTAAATGATAGTATCAACAGGTGGAACGCCTTTATTAAGCAACACAAAAAAACAACCTACAGCGAATTGAAAGAAGCTTTAGAAAGTGGTATATTGCAGGAAAAAAAAGACAAAAAATAAAATTTGTGACAGAACGAAATTTTTAGAAAAATGACGCTTCTCTGCAGCGCACACGTAATAAGTTATCATAGAAACGTTTGCCACTTTGCCGCTCTACGCTTTACCGGTTCGTGTATATTAAAAACGTTGCGAAATGATCACCTTTATAACTTTAAACCAAGGCACAAATGAATAGCACATCATTTTTTTTTGGTATGTACATGATAGTTTAAAACATAAATTAGCTCGATTTATCATTCGCATATAATGTAAATAAAGAAAACGGCTTTCTTTTTCCCTATAGTTACCATTTTTGTGGCTCATGTAATATGTGTACCTCATGCCCGTTGACGGGTGCATGCGTGAAGTGACTGCATGACTCAACAACGTATGCGCTATGCTAAACATTATTATTTATTATATTTTTTTGTTGAATGGCCATCACTAATGATGCATTGATGTAATAATATGTATGTGCATAAATTTTAGCCACATCATTTTCCTGCAAAATGAAACATACTTTTGTAAACCCCATTCCTTTACACCTGCCAATGAATGCAGTAAATATTTGTGGTCATATATATTTCCCAAAATGCGTTTGTCTGTATGCAGAGTGCTTCAAGGCGAGGAGTAGTACATGCGGAACATTACAATAGTACAACACAGATTTCCTTTTCTAACTATTTATATGTTTACTTAGCACCATTTGATATATTAATTATTTTGCCACTTCTATGCTGCCCATTTAGTGCCACCCTTGTGTATTTCAGCGTTGACTCTTTCTCAAAGATGTAACAACAAAAAAAAGTAACGGTGTATCATCTCAAAAATCCAAACTAACTTAACACACGCTGATGATAAGTACCCGTCCTTGCTGGTGCGTGTTACGTCCTCGTAAATGAAACATCCTCTACTCTCCTTAATAAAAAAAAAAAAAAACAAAAAAAGTTACATTACGTTTTAAGCCCTCCTTTGAACATGCAACATGCATTTTTAGTTAGTCCTTAAAAGTATATACCACAAAACATTTATTTCTTCTTCATTTTTTCAGTCGTTGCATTAGTATATACTTACTGTGTTATTACCCATATGTTTGTGAAATTAAATATTTATGGACTTTTCATGTAGAACCTGCAGATACTACATCCGTCATAGGTGCCATCATAAACACCCCTTTTAAGTGTGTATAATTACGAACTTATAATGTACCTTTGACAAAATGATTAATTTACCTTATATTTTTTTCTTAACCCTTATGTATACTGAAAAAGTACTTGCAAACAAAACAAAACTTCTCTATAATTCCCTAATGACTGAGCCCAAATTAATTCTATGCTTACTAAATATGCAATAATATATGGACATATGTATAGAACACATTTGTGTATCACCCAAACAAGCACAATAGACGGACACGCCGTTGTAACATTTCATTTTACTCTTAATAACAAAAACGTTTAACCTTCTCTGTATGGGTTGAATAACGTGAATACTTCATCCCCCTATTATTTCAGCTAGGCAACCCACATATAATCAAACTAACACTTCTTCTAAGCCATAATATTATAGATCGCCTTTCCTTTTACCCTCTGATAAAATAACTACCTAACCCAAATTTATCACGCCTTCTTGTTTCCTTCCGTTTGGCAAGTGCCTACAACATACTGTAATTAACAATTCTTAAGCATAATATATTTAGCCTCTCCAACAACTCATATATCTACATATATATAAATATATTTATATGTCACGCATCTCTACATGGCCGAAAACGTTCGTGCATACAGGCATCTGCATTTTAGACCCCAATAAATAATTCATGTTATTTTCAAAATATTGATTCACTAAAATTGTACGCGTACATAACACGAAGTGCCGTGCGGCTACGCCATATTACTATCCTTTTTTTGTTGTTGTTATTGTTAAAATTTTCTTATATCCCTAAGAATAAACCTTGAACATATCGTAAAACAAAGTTTACTTTCATGTTCACGACACCCCGGGATGATGTTAGTCTAGTCTACAAACACAGATAATCTTTCTTGTTCTTAAAATTCAATTTTAACTTTTTTTTTTTTGCGTATATTGTGAAGAAAAAACACAAAGTTACTACTATGTTAATGACGTAAATAGTGCACCTGATAAGACATTATACATAGTGGCAATGAGCGGACACAATCGTGTAAGAATTCACACCATTATGGCCCACCAATTGAATCACTGTGCAAATCACATAATCGTGGTACCTTCATCAAAAATGGGTAAAACACTTTATGTTATTCAGCACTGTTTACATTAATAGATTATCAGCTGCGGGTTATCTCCAATACACAGTGTGTAGTTTCCTATTCATAACTGTAAAGCCATTGAAAACATAGAAGCATGTTCCTACTTAAATAATTCCTTTCTATCCTTATCATGTATCGGTCTTAAATAAATGGATTACTTAACTTCTTTAGGAAAGATTCACAGCATTAGTTCCATGAACATTAAAGTATTATAAAGAGGAGGCTCAACGTTACTACATATGCACATTACATTTCATAGGATACAGTTCTGTACCAGTCAAAACGGATAATAGGGAAATTGGCCATCCTCAAAATTTTCCTCTGGGGCGCATTCTACAAGGTAAAAAACAAAAAAAAACAGCTACTTCAACTTCGGCTTATACACCGCACACCGCTGGACATAATACGGATCAGTATGATATGTAGTCGACCATCCCGCATAATATACACATTAGAACAATTACCTGTGTATGCTGACAATCTTTGCATAATAATGTGATATATATTAACCCTAATGAAAGGTATGCTCCTACAGGCAAAAATGGTACTAGGCTGTTTATGTATATGATTATGTATTGCGTATTACAAACAACGCGAATTTGACCATGGCATATTATATCGTATCATATCATACCGTATCATATCATATGATATTGTGTTGTATCATATCTTGCTTGATATTGCAGAGTGCCAGTCTACTATACTTGTACGCTACATTGCGCCCCCGCGTAGCATTCTGGACTTGGTTTCCCCTAGGGCGGTTTGGATGATGCGTTATCGAGCTATAAACCTGTCCATATTATTGAATAATCTCGATTATATGCATATGGCATAGGAAATAAAAAAATCAGTGGAGAATTTTCTATTAAAAAGAAATTGTGCTGTTCATTTTTTTTTCTTTTTCCATCCTACACAGCCTCATGCAACGAAATAAGAAAACAACAAACGTCCAAATTCGAAAGCGCGTAACAAGCCCTGATTTCCAGACTGCCTTTTTCTTATTACGCGTCTCTCACTTCACGCTATTCGCAACCCCTACCAGCATTATTAGCATTTTGAAGCATGCAAACGCTTTGTACCCACCTGAAAGTGTGACTAAAATGCTGAGAAGCAAAGCAAGGTAAATCCTCATTTCGTAATTTAGGCCAGTTACACAATCTTTGCCCACGCAAAAATTATATGTAAACGTGTACATTATGAAATTTCAGCAAGGTCGAAGACTATGTCTTATTACACGACAAAAAAAAAAAAATATATATATATATATATCCATTCTTGCATACGCGAAAGTGTAACATATCACTTGCATGCGTAGTGTTAGATACCTATAACAAGAGTGATCCCTGTATGATCAATGATGCACAAAAGTAAAGACTCTTTTATCCATCCCTTCATGTATCATTCTGCGGCGCCTTCATTTTGCCCCTGGAGAAGAAATTAAGGGACTATAATATATTCACGAAATTGTTCCCGAAGAGTTACGTAGCAAATGTGCACATTTTTGTCTACGCGAAACTGCCATAAACAGAGAAAACATGGGCCATAATTAAATCTTCCATTTCAGAAAAACAAACTTCCCACATATTTTCCTCAATGTGCATTGTAATAACGCTTAAAGACATGTTACATGTTAATCATTAACGTAAATTTTTTTTAGTGCCAAAGAGGCAGCATATACCCGTGCACATGTAACTGCCCCTGCTTGGACGGGAATCACATGTTTCTCCCCAATTTAGAACTGTCGCACTCGAACATGAGCTCATAGCACAATCATGTAGCCAAAATGGAGAACGAAAAATCCACCAAACCTAATGAAAACTACAAGGTTGAAACGAATGAACCATCATATGAATGACGGAATGAATAAACGTGCCAATTTTCAAGCGTGAGAATCAAACAATGTACATTTTCCTCTGCCTGTTCTTCTTTTCCTTTAAGAACCTCGTGGACTGCTATTACTTGTTGCTAAAAAAGTTCAAGAAGAAGAGCTCTTACGTTATAGACGAATTCTTAATAAAGGTATCATCCAGGCATCAACAACTACAACTCCCTCCGGAAAATGCAAAAACCGTCCACTTTCTCCAAACTGGGCCCATGAAATTATTTTATTTATTTATTTGTTTTTTTTTCCAAAGCAAAATAGAATCTACCATATCATCAATATGAACAATTTCTTACTTCATGCATATTGTAATTAATTTTTTTTAAAAGGAGAATAAAGAAAGTAATGGGACCTTAACCATTTACGAGGATGTTGACTCAGATGCTTTTTCCTTCTTAATTTTGTCAATGATTGATTCCAGTTACGACGTAAAAATTATGCTTGGCCTGTGCAACATACGAATGTTCCCAAGGGGACATGCACCAAAAAAGCAAGCACTTATAGTAACACTTCTATCGCTCCCTCATCTGGTTCGTGTTCACTTCACCCCTTTTTCCTACACCAACAGCGCATTAATCGAATCAACGTCCTGAATGTCCAAAACGGAAATGACATAATAAAGGCAATATGTTTTTACATGGACAACATAAAAATAAGTGAACTTTTAAAAAAAAACACCAAAAATGTAAAGAAGAAGTCCACAAACCTAGATAAAAAGGATAAACTTAATTTAAAAAAAAAAGGTGTTGAAAGAGAAAAAGAGCCGGAAGAAGAATTACCCAACGAAGTGGTTAACAAAAATATGTGTAATATTAAATCGTTCAGCTTCTTCAATAGTATCATAGATATAAACGGAATTGTGCTCCTGTCCAAATCGTTGTACGATAATGGTTATGCAAAGGTGGGTCCTAGGAAGAAGCTATTCCCATGTTCCGACGTTTGCCAATGTGTGCATGTGCCCCTATTTGTGCCCAATGGGCCAAGGCGCTGCTAATTCGCATTCATGCCACCGTCACACCACCGCTCAACCGGTAACAGCATGCCAACAATATATAAACCCTTTGTAAACCATTTTTCTAAAGTTAGAAAATTTATCCATAGATTGCATTAACTTAAATTGCCACTGCCTCAAGTATCTGTCCTTGTCCCTTTGCAACTATAACAGTTTAAAGACGCTCAGCTTTCAAGTAATTTTTAAATACTCAAATGTGTGTATGCCTGAACACACACATGCAAAGTTAGATGTGCCACTGCAAAAGTGGCACTTACCCCTCATATTATGTGACTTCCCTTTTTTTTTTATTTTTCCTTACAGTACTGCAACATGGACAACGACTGCATGAAATACATCATAGACATAGTAATATACTTGAACTCTTCTCTAACTACTTTGAATTTAAACGGGAATAAGTTTGACGCACAAGGGATGCGCGCTGTAAGGAGAATGAACCTTTCTCTCATTTTAGCTGTCAAGTGTACATCCCAAGCACAATGTACCTCCGCTTCTTCCAAGTTCATTCATCCATCCAAACACTCCCCATATATCCACTCCTCTACCTTTTAGCTTTTCGAAAGCTTTTTGCTAAACAACTCCCTAAGCACTATAGACGTTTCTTACAACATGTTCAATTTAGATGACTCTTTCGTGGAAACGCTGTGCAAAATTATTGTCAGCCAAACGGTGGGAAAGGGGCCCAAAAAAAAAAAAAAAAAAAAAAAAAAAAAAAAAAGAGGGAAAGGAAGAGAAAGTTCTATTGTGTAACTACTACACAAAATTAAATTGTATACTCCCCCCCAAGTATACGACCTTCATTAGTTTACACACAAAAACGGATGAAAACTTAGCACCGAACTGAACCAAACCAATTACCGCTATATGGATGACTAATGAATTCCACCCTTTTCAACAAATTCACAGAACATCTGGAGCATTTCTCTAATTGGAAACTTCATCGAAAATGACAATTTGGCCAAAATAAATGACGCTATGTCTTTTAATAAGACGATTTCTATTTTGAAGCTACCTCACGAGTAAGCTCATGAATAATTTAGTTGGAAAACACATATTCAGCTAAAAAAACTTACGTGGCCTTTTTTTTTTTTTTTTTTTTTCGCTAGCCATTCAAATTTTAATCGCATTGGCTTTATTTTGTTTTGCCCGCACACTTTTGGCAGTTGTGTATTTTTCTTTTACACGCATTTGCTTCCATATTTACAGGGTTGATAGGGAAATATTGAAACAAATAAATCTAAAGCTCGTTAAGCGGAAGCGAAAGAAGAAGAAGATGGTCAAGAAAAAAGCTTAGGGATGTATTGCCACTAAGACGGTGTACAGGAAAGGAGCCCCGGTACCATGGATGAAATTGCACATGGATTTTACTCTATAAAGACGGGCTGAAAAAAAAAGATGTGGAGAAAAAAAATGCCAAATTGATTCCCTAGAAGGCGGAACACAAATACACAAAAGGAGGATTTATTCATAGTTAGGCAAAGTTTGACTAAAGGCAAAACGAAAAAAAAAAAAAACGTAACAGAGATTCTGCACTAAGACTAATCGGTTACTCATCAAAGGTCGCCGTTAATTCACTGAATCCGAATTAGTGTTTCTCCTAGCCTTATGTACTTCTTCCTTTTTTTGGACCTGTACGTTTTCCTTTTCATGTTGGTTTGCCATGTCCTTTTTGTGAGAAAAACGCCTGAAAAAATTAAAGCAACGGGAAGTTGATCACTACATAAGATTATTACTTTAAAAGTGAAAAATGAACATATATAGGATAAACATAGATAGATTCTCCTCAGTGGGTATGTGCAGATTTACACTTATAATGGACTTCCCTTTATGTATACGTTCAAAATTGTGATGTCACCTCACATTTTCCTATGCTCTCTCATTTACTTACCACTTAGCGTCAAAAAACTCCTTCTGATGTGCTTTGTGAAGGCCAAATCGAAAGAAACAAACATGATCTTCTGTTATTTCATACACAGGAGACGCAAGTTATCTAAAAAATATCTTGTAGCAATAACACCAAAGGTGTGAATGGGCAACGCGTTCCTCTACTTAAATCATTCTCACGCCTTCCAGTGGGCACATTTATCTGTGCTATTGTGTATAAAGAAATAAAAAAAAAAAAAAAAAAAAAAAAATTATGCACGCTTAAGAAATATGAATTGGCAAAAATTTAGCAACATTCTTCCATGCGCTTAAAAAACGTGAATCCCTGTGTAGCCACATAACGCATAAGGTCGCTACCCATATGCGCAGCATGGCACAGCGGCACATATGTAAATAGCTTTGCGCTCCCTGCAAAATTCATGAATGATGTGCAAGCGCAAGCATTTGAATGACCCAATACCTGAAAATGGTAAAACATATATGTACGAAAAAAACAACCTGTGTAAAAAAAAAATTCGCAGCCTGAATCCGTCAACTGGATCACTTCTTCACCGCGGGTCAGCCAACAAAATACTCTCCCTCTTTTGTGGACATAAGAATGCACATTTTATAAGAGGAAAAAAAAAAAAAAAAATCACATTTGTACTCATCCCAATGTGTACAGCGTGAACATCTTGCTCCATCAGGCAACTTATTTTTCCACCTTTAACTACCACGCCCCCGCCTTTCCCCTGCCTCTTCAAATGGATGACAACAAAAACACAACCTTCGACTGCGACATTTTGATATGTGGCACCAGCCTACAGAACACTTTACTAGCAGCCTACTTTTCCATTAACAACTACAAAGTAATAAACATTGATAAGAATAACTTCTACGGTGATGTGAACTGTTCTTTCAATTTCCAACAATTTCAAGATGAAAAATTCCAGCTCAAGAATTTTTACGAGGAATACTTGCCCTTCTCATCCAGCAAAAATGATAACGACGTAGAAAAAAGAAAAAATCTCAAACAAATAGTGCACAGCTATTTCCAAATAAATAACAACAGATTTAATATTGACCTTAACCCCAAGATATTATACAACGAAAGCAATATCGTGGATGTCTTGACAACCTTAAAGGCACATATATACATCAATTTTGTGGGAATACAGTACTTTTACATGACCTACCATAGACTTAGCTACAACCCGATAATTGATCAAACAGACAAGCACAATGTAAATGTTCCAAAAAATGTCGCAAAGGAAATACACACGAATAAAGGGGGGCACAACCCTAGAACAATTCATATGCAGAACCTGAACAGTAGTAGTAATAATAATAATCATGAGGACGAAAACGATTTAATTGTGTTAAAAATTCCTCTAAACAAATCCCAGGTTTTTCTTGACAGAAACCTCAGCCTCATTGAAAAAAGAATGATTATGAATTTTATTTACAAGAACATTATTCACGATAAGAATTCCACCTTTTCCAATTTTTCCAATTACAATTTTGTAAAGAAGGCAAATGTGACGGAACAGGGGGGGGCGCTACGGAGTAACGGGCACACAAGCACCAAAAATGAGCAGCAAACTCCAAATGGTTACGAGCTTTCGGCGGACAAGAAGGATGGCACTCAAAATGGAGACATGTCACGAGGAAAAGGGGAATCAGAAAAGGCTCCACAGGCAAATTACGCTGATCACGCCGATCATTCCGAAGAACAGTCAAATATGAACATTGCTGACTACCTCCAATTGTACAACATCTCAGGAAAGCTAACAGACTACATCATATACGGGATAGGGGTGTTCGACCTACAAATGGAGCACTGCAATAATAGGAACATTTCCGAATACTACCTCAGCGGATATACCAAGGAGAAACGCATTATTATGAATAAAATGGAGTTCCTTCAACGATTGCACATTTTAATCAGCTCGTTAAATAAATTCAAACTGCAAAACTCGTTTGCGAATCCTTTTATCTATCCGGCCTATGGGCAAAATGACATTATCTATGCGATATCGCGAGTGGCCTGTCTAAACAATTCCATTTACATGATTGACAGAAAAATAGAAGACATCATTTTTTCCCCTTTCAACGATTACACACAGGAAAGTACAAAATATGACCACAGGACTCCCGTGTCTACCTCCGTAAAAGTAGATGCAGTCGTCCTAGACAATGGACATATAATTAGGCCAAAATTTGTTATATCATCCGGATCTAACATAAATTTTTACGAAATGAAGAAACATCTTCTTTGCAAAAAAAAAAGTAAAAAGCCGAAAACGCTCATCAAAACACATAGGCTGGTTGTCCTAAGTACCTACTCACTTATTGGAAAAAACGGCTTATCCTTTTATATACACAAACAGCCAAAAGTAGGGAACCTACAAAAAAGGCACATCAATAATTTGAGCAATTCTGTACATATTTTACAGTTAGACTATAATAGTGGTTCGTGTCCCCAGGGTTTTTTCTTGACATACTTTACCTACCTAGAAATTTTAAAAGAGCCAAACAAACCAACAGATATTCCAACCAATTCGAAGAAGGAGAAGGAGACCAACCGCCACAATCCCGATAAAAACAAAGACTCCCCAACTAATCAGAAACCACCAAATTTCTGCTTCCTATTTGATGTTTTAAAATTGTTTGTTAAAAAACACAAAGACAGTAATACCCCACCTGCGGACACGGAGTTACCTGTCAATATTCCCTTTAATGAAAGTTTCCACAACGCACTTGTGAACTTTTTCAGCATTTGTGAAACACAGGAGGATTCTCAGTCGGGAAAGACCGATAAAAGGGAATCCCCTAATGAAGAAAATTCACAAATAGAGGAGCAAACAAGTGAACGCCCCTTAAGCGGAAATACTCCCAATGGCGAACATGAACCGAACCACCACAACGAGGAACAGGCACCAGGAGAACAAAAGGGGGGAGCCACGCATGGACAACAGCAAACCAAACATAAGAAAGCCGAAAGAGCCTCCTTCGTAAAAACTTTCAACGATTTATTAATCAAAGAAGGAGTCATTTATTGCGCATACTATGAATATGAACCAACAGTGTACAGAAAGGACACTGTCAAAATTATTAACCAAAATGCACAATACTACAGAAAAATATTCGAGAGTATAGAAGAGAAAATTAAGAAAGAGCAAGCACATGTTCGCCAAAATGGAGAAAACGAATTCGATATGTCCAATACCGGTGAGAGCGACTGTTGTAGTACCATTGACAATAGACATAACGTTAGTAATGGCGATCTATCTGGAAAAAAACTTAACCAAGTTGAAGAAAACAAACATGAAGATAAGAACACGTGCACCCTATCCTCCCCCACCTCGAAGCGTATCGAGATGGATGACAACAAACATATTTGCAATATACTTTTTACAAACGATACTCACAACTACCCGATATACCCCTTGATTGAAGACGTATCTACATTCTTTTACATTATTAACAAAATCCATAGAACGTTTATTTCTTCTAACAGTAGCCATACCATATATGATACCTTTGCCGATAAAATTATGACATTGTTTACCGAGAACACTGCATACACTTTATCCCGCAAATGTACACCGCCACGGAAATAACAATTCCTCCTGCATTTCTGCCTGCCGATTTTTCTAATTTCCAACTTTTTTTTTTTTTTTTTTTGGGCATGTACACTTTGACGAGTTTTTAAACATACTTAAAGATGTGCACACATACAGCTATATCTATATGTATATATATAGGCATGTATAAATTTATTGCTTCATTTAAATTTTGCG
>NW_012192626.1:156635-179380 GCF_000956335.1 Plasmodium fragile | reverse complement strand
TTTTTTTTTTTTTTCCGACTGTAAAACAAGCGAAAAAACTCATAACACATACTTCACCATAACACTGAATGCGGTTATACAGTATGTACATACATATACTTGTGCGCGAATATACATACACACAAACATATATGTGATATAAGATATATATGCACGTCCGTACACATATTCAGCTGCATATATATATAGACTGCACAATGAATTCACTGGTTGTATTCCCCATGCGGCTGTGTTGTAATGTTTTAGTTTGCCATTCATTTTTTCTTGTCCCTTGACATTCTATCAAGGTCATCCATTTTGTGCGAATCTTCCTTCCCTGGGATTCTTTTGATGTCCTTACTACTGCTGGACTTGCTGTGGACGTTATAATCAGGCCTACGGAGTGCACGAAAAAAAAAAAAAAAAAAAAAAGGGAACATGAAAAAATGCATAAAGTACATTTACGCATGAGGACATGAGTATACATGTTCATACAGGCACACACAAAACACTACAGCAATAACTCTTGGGTGCACGGATTAGTGGACAGCTACGTGCGATATCATCTCTTGTTGCTTTACTTGAGGCTAAGCATGATTATGCATATGGTCAGGAGCAATATGTGGGTCAGGTTGTACTCGAAGGTCTGCTTGGAAAAAAACAAGATGAGTTTAGTCAGTTCAATCATTAAAAAAAAAAAAAAAAAAAATTCTTTTCATACATACACATATGTACATATGTACACAGTGTTCTAGGCAAATGAGACACGTGTATGCTTACGTGCATACACCAAGTCTTTTCTTTCTTTTTCTTATGTTGGCTCTATTATTTCCTCATTATTCATTTTCGCGTTTCTTACTTTGAATGGAAATATACGAGACAACACCATGCTTATTTTGTTGTTAAGTAACTTCGCTTCGAATGATAGCAAGTAAAATTCTGAAAACATGTAGAGGAATGCTGCCGAAATGATCATGGCAAACAGAGATAGCACGGCACCTGCGGATGGGTGAAATATACGTAAAAGGGTATGTAAACCGTGAGCACAGTTCCTCATATGGGAGAGGTGCGCGAAAGTTTGCGAAGCGGTATGTTGACATGCGCATACTCATGAAGAACACTTTTTGGAGGGATGCTCATTTTAACACCCCTCCTAATATATACACATGGTTACACAACACAATTACATAGCACCGTACAACACACCAAATATACACTTATACGAACAAGTTGCTACAATGTACACGTGTCAAATGAAGTTGCGCTTTGTGCTGATAAACGGGGGAGGAATTGATAGGGAATTACTTCACGCATGGGTAAATTCGTACATTCATATGAGAAAATATATATATGTAACACTGTTTGCAAATGTACGTACGCGCGTACGTATATGAACAGGTATTTATATGTACTGGTATGTACATGTACTGGTATGCATATGTACAGGTACGTAACATAAAACAATTCACGCTAAGCAAATTTATTCTTCAAAGGTTCTTACTATCTAAAAATCTTGATGGCTGGATGGAGGACCCCATTTTTTCGTTCTATTTGTATAAAAGGGAAGCAAAGAATGCGAAGAATGGGAAGAAAACTTAACCAAAATGTTAACACTTAACCTTATTATACTATCGTTAATTTGGCTTTTCAGCTTTTTTTTTTTTTTTTTTTTTTTTTTTTCTTCCTTTGGTTTGTAAAATTTAAAAGTATAAAATCTTTGGATTTAAAGAAATATGAAAGGAAAAAAAAAAAATTTTTTTTTTTTTTTTTTACAATACGAAAAAGCAAAGCAAAAGAAAAAAGGTATATCACATATTTACTCACTTAAAAAATGATAAACATACATACGAGTATGCATACTATGTTTTCTTTAAAATAAAAGGGGAAATGTAAGTATTATGAATTTTTTTTTTTTTTCTTAAAAAGAAATATGTATACAATATATGGCAAAAAAATATATATATATATATATACTCATATGATGCATATATATTTATATATATATATCCTTTTTTTTTATCGTAATCGCTTTAAGAATGGGGATACGTTATGACAAAGCGTAACACTGCAATCGCTTGGGGGAAGCAAGAAAAAATAGAGTTTACGCACGAACAAATTTTCGCAAAAATAAATGTTTACGGAAATTGGTGCTTAAGTGTGAATCATGGCATGTCACGTAATATATCAGTGTTTATATTAATTTTTGAATTTGTGGGAGTACTTATTGAAATTGTGTCAACTGAACTCAACAAATATGTGCATGCCACCATAAAAAGGAAAATATGCCTCTTCACCAATTAGTAAATTGGTACTTTTGCGTTCAGCAATTTACCAATTCCTCGCTCAGCCGTTCACAGATTGGTAGATTAACAGATTTGCAGTTCACCCGATTTATTAGCGGCATACAGATTAGCACCGTAGCGACTTGACCAGTTCATGGTTCAAACGGGCAATTCAGCATCGCAGGTAAACACTTAAACGCTACGCCTTTTGCACATGAGTAGAAATGCTTCCAAGTTAAAAAGAATGCGAGCAGGGGTGAGTTAAAAAAATTGTGTACACGTTTGCAATATTTCAAATTATGACTCGCACTGCGATTTGTGCACATGAACGTCAATTATTTTTTCGTAACGTGATAACTAGATCAAATGCAACCAGTACGAGAACAGGAATGATAAGATACATACTGAGGGTGTCACCCGTCAAACGTGCCAAACGGGTCATACGCGTCAAGCGTAGCAAACGTGCCAAACGTGTGAAGGGAAATGCCTTAAAAACACATTTTGTGTAACAACCATTGCGAGGAGAAAAATAAATAAATAAAAATGCATTCACACACACATATTATTTTTTCCACAAGTGTGAGAAAAATTAATATACAATTCGTGAAAAAAACATTTTGTTCATCAGCCAAGTTTTGCAAAAATGTACAGTACTCAACCGCTTTGACAAAATTGAACAGTTTGCAAAATTTGAACCGTTTTGATTTTCCCCCAAAGCACAGCATCCTGCTGATGCAAAGGAAGCACATTTCAGAACAAATAATAATTGACTCAATAAGAAAAGCCAAAAATGAACTAGATAGGGGCTCGCTGTATTCATTACAAGAGGTAAACTCTTTTAACCTAACAAATTTCATGATGTATTTAAGCATAAGCTGAGGCATACGCGATTGTGTATGGAACGGTGTGCATGCGTACGTACCTTTGTACATATATACACATGTATGTGTCATGCTCTTATGCGCGTGGAGAAACTCCAATTACACGCCTCCCCATGGAACAATTGCTTCCGCATTGGGTTTGTACACACATGGCGTAGCACATGAACATTTCGCGTATGACGTATGGTCATCACCGAGGAGTTTAACTGCTGCACATTTGGGCGGAATGTATATGGAATACTTGGCCTACTAAGATAAGAACCTTATAGTATTTTTGCTAACACACATAATCATATCGTACGATAATGACATGCATACCTTATTTTGGCGATGTCGCAGTTTCGGTTTTATACGCCCTTTTTACACGTTAAACGAGCTTGCCATTTGTTACTGTGTCAGTGTGCCATTCTTGCGCACGTACAAGCTTGCCCAAAAGCGCCAACCTTTTTATTTCGCCCCTTCACCCACCTTTACATCCCAGTCAGTCAATAGCAATTGTAATTGCTTGAATGAAGAAAAAAAGGCCAAATTCCGAAAGGCCCTTGATGAATTAAATGCTCTGCTAACTGTTAAGTCGAACTTGACGGAGGAGAAAATTCAAGTATACAGAAGTGCACATATACACACTATGGCATTATAAAGCGTTTCGCACTCACATGTTGCAATAGTTCATCCCAATCTGGCGAGGCCACTCATGCGTTCATTTTGTTCTTTTTTTGTTTAATTATATATTCCCTCCAAATGTACAACACTCAGCAATTATTTCACAGTACGCATTCCTTTTCATTCATCCCACATTTCTTCCATTTGTAGATATTAACTGAAAATAATTCCAATGGGTATAAAAATAAAGAAATTTTGGGTCTATTCATGACGGGTTTTTTCTTTGCCATAGGTTCAGTCACCTACTCTGTTTTTTATTTGGTACCGGAAGAGAGATATAAAATAAGATAATGAGCTACGTAAAAATGTGTATACGACGGTGTATTGTATGAATGTATACCTATGAACATATACGCATGAGTACGTCTTCGCACCTATACTCCTACCTATTCAAAATTATGTAGTGGACTATGCTCTTGTTTTATTTCACTAGAGAATGAAATTTTTTTCTGTTTTTTTTTTTTCTTCTAAAGGTGAGTGTCTACGGTCTTTATATACTGCATAAAGCCTCCAAGGAAAATGATGGCAAAATTTACCTTGAAAGAAAATTAAATGAAAATAAGGATAAATTGTTAACGAATAAGAAAACTATACAAACCATTTTGTCCGCACTAGAGCAAGATTTGATAAAAAATAAATAGAAGCAAAACATCCCTCATTTTTAACCTTCACCTTATTTACTATTTTTGGCAAAGATTCAAGTTTACATACATTCCAGTGGTCACGTTTGCTAGGTGGCCATCTCCTGCGTGAATAAGTTACCTTTAAAATGTGCATTTGAAACTGCCATATGGGATCCCATATTTAATTATCGCCAAGAACATTTTCTTCCCTTTTTCTTTTTTATTGACCTCTCGCCGGTGCGCAAGCGGTGCACACGAGAGAGTAGCCTTTAATATAAACTGTCCTGAGATAATTTTTCTCTCCCCCCCTTTTTTTTTCATTTTGTTAAATTTCATTTCCATGTTCATACTCACGTTTACTCAAGAGGGAAATGTGATTCATCTATCCATTGTGCCCATGTTAAAATCCACACTTCATATTTGTCCTAATTTTTTTGTCATCTTTTATTTTCCCTCCCCCCCCCATCCTGCGTCATTCGCAATACTACATAAAGCGTAAAACTGTTCCCTACATTTTTATTGCATACCCTGCCAAACGTAAGCAGTAAAAAAAAAAAACATTGTCCTATATTCCCCCTGCCCCCAATACTTAAATAATAATGAAGAGCAAAAATGCTATTACCAAGTCTAGTGAGAAAAAAATCCCAAAGAAAAAAAAAGACAATGAAAAAACTGAACATGGACGAAAGGAACATTTAAAAAAAAAAAATGATATGAATAAAAAAAAACTCGAAATTGACAATAAAAAAAAATTGGAAAAAGTAGACTCCAAAAGTAAAAACGAAATTGATGTGAAAAACAAAAGTGAAAGAGATAATGATGAAAAAAAAAAAACAACAAATGAAACAAAAAAAAAAAACGAAAATGACACTAAAGTGAAAGGTGCAAGTGCTGATAAAAACAAACACACATTAAAGAATAGAACCCTGTCCGACCAAGGGGTGATACTCAAGGAAACGGAAAACTATGCCGATGTCAAGGTGCATCCGAAAAACGCTAATTTGTTAATAAGGTTAATTCTTGTTAATGTTGCCACACGACAGCACAGATAGGCAGAGAAAGTAGTTATATGCATGTTGAATCATGAACAAAATATAAACAACCACCCTTACACAGGATCGCGCAGCTAGATTAGTAAATCATATATCTGTAGCTACGTCAAGGGGAAGGCAATTACAAAAAGGAGTGCTACAACGGAAATATATGTTCACAAAATAGGATGAATTACCTTGTGATGTTGCAATAGGTGAACTCCTCCATTTTACATTCCTTATGTCTTCCTTCATGCAGTGCCGTAAACGTAGAGCTAGAAAACAATGTAAAAGGTTTTCTGGGGCTAGACTTCTGCAACGATTTAAGTATCCTTATTTTTAAGAACTCGCAAGCTGCCTGCATAAATAAAAACTACTTCTTCTCCCTCGCGCAAAAGTACCTCACCACGGATGAGTTTCTTTCAATCAAGAATGCCTTAACAGTAAAATCCGAGACTTGCACATACGTGTGTCCATGTGTGCTTCTCTAGATCTGTCTTCCCGTTTTAGGCGTCATCTAAAAATGTTGATCGCTCTGACTGAGAAGCTTACACGTATATATATACTATACCCTGCTTGAGGACACCTTTGCAACCTAAACCCTGAACCCTAAACCTCAAAAATGTCCTGATGTGCCGCACACACTATTTGGTGAATCCCCCTGACCTCTTCAGAAATACAAACTGGACGACGTATTAATTTTCAAAGATTCGAAAAAATATTACAAAGGAAATCACGCCGTGGTTGTCGACGAGGAGATATTTTCCTATTTCCTCCAGGTACAGCCCTCTTTTGTCACCACATTTGTTGCGATCCCTTTTGTGTCCTCCTCACCACGGGTCTGTAACGCGCTCTAACTGGCCCCATTTCAGCTGTTCATTAACTATAACTTATTTTTCCGCTTCATCTCCCACGCAGAAGGGCAAACGCCCCACCGACCCGTTAGTAGACCAAAATGGAATGGACAAACCGGAGCTAAGCTGCGTCTTCATAAAGCCCCAAAATTACTTTTCGTTGTACAAGCAAGAAATTGAACAGGAAATAAAATCAACCAGAGCCACAGAAAATAGGAAGAAATTCCAAAAGTGTCTCTACATCAGCAAAAGGAACAAAATAGGAACCGAGGTGCAGTTTACTCAGTACGACCATTTCATACCCATCAAGGGAAACGCACTGGTAACACAAAAAAAAAAAAAAAAAAAAAATGATAAAAAAAAAACAAAAAGGTTGATAATCAGACGAAACAATCAATAAAAAAAAAGTGTTAATATTATTCACACAACAGAGTTAGCACCACTTTTTACCCCTTCCACCTTGTTTTAATCTTCACTTGTAGACCACTTCAGTGGTGCAGGCGAAAACGCTAGATTTTTTCTCAAACAATTCCATTATCCATGAGGAAAAAAATTGCCAGACATACAAGGCACTGTACAAAAATTTAGGAGTTCAGTATAACATTGACTTTTTAAAGAAAAAAAAAGAAGAAATATTCAGATCCGATCATCTGAAAAAATTTCTTCATAAGCTTTTCCCCGTCATGGAAAAATGCCTAATTGAAAATAGCCTTATTACGGAAACGAATGCAAAACCCAATGCTCAAAACATTGATATAATGTCTTTCAAACATACCAAAAAATTAAACAAAATATTTATATACACAGATGTGAAATATACAACAGATAAGGTCGTCTTGTTCACTCTGTACTTACCGTTAATAAACTACCTAATCTTTATAATATATGTGAATAATTACAAAAACGACAATTTTATCGAAGGAGTCAACACGGACAGCTACATCCTCATTTGGTCCTACTCCAACTACATAAACCCGCTTTACGCCTTGATATCTCCATACGTAATAGAAATGAGCAGTGCCCATGCGGACACCGTTTCACAAGCCTTTTGTAGAGCGATTTCGCCAATAAAGCAGCGCGAAATAGGATGAGATGGCGCCAACTACAGTTAAACGAACTGGGCAGACGAACCGAATGCAACTTCCTCTCATGACACGCTAACACGTACCACACCACTCAAAATAATTGTTCCTTCCGTGCAGCAAATTTCCAGTGCGGTTGTAAACGGAAAGACCTACGATGTCGTTATTGCCGGATGTACCAACGGACTGGTTCGGATCCTTTAGTTCGACAAACCGCACAACACATGTTCACTCATAAATATATTTTCTAAAACGTCATTAACTACTGCTTTAGGCCACATATTTTATCCCCTTCCCCTCAAAAAAAAAAAAAAAACCTTCTCCTCTGCACAGCTAGTCGTTTGGAAGCTCCCACCCAATTTTCAAGGAAGACCCCTTTTAGATTCCAAAATAAGTACAAAAATGGATACGTGTGTATACATTGATAAGTATACGTAAAGGAAATTTACATGTTTGTCTCACTACCACTGCATAACCTATACCACCTCACCGCCTAATTTCCTATTTAGATGAAAAAACAGTCGACATAGAACCCTATATATTTAGCAGCATAGAGCACTCACACAAAAGGGAAGTGACATCTCTTCTACTGCTGAACGACAAAACCTTAGTGATATGTGAAAAAAAAATATCTATTAACAATCAGAAGAATTTCCATTTGTTGATCTCCATATCAGGTGAGCTCTCGTTTGTCCTGTGTCCAATACGGGTGTGAAAGCGCATGAATAGGAACGCCTACATATGTATAATACTATTGCATTTTTGTAACATTTCGTGTTTGTATACCTGCGTGTATGAACCCCCAACGCGTGATTCCTGTTCGTTTCCCACCCCTCATACACACAAACACACACACAAATCTTCTCCTCAGTCGATGGAACCATACTCCTTTGGGACGCCACAAATATAGAAATAATCGAAGTAAAAGTTAGTGCAAAGAAGAAAGAAAAAGAGTTAATTGATGACCTATACAGCTTCAAGCCTCTGTTCAAAATAAATTCTATCAGGCCCAACACAGGTAGCATCCTACCCCCCCTACGGGATATCACTTAAACGCATATCAGCTGATGCTATCCCATTAGTCACCAAGCACAAACGTGCACGCGTAAGAGTAAGAGTAAGCGCAATGCCAATGTGAACTCCGACTCACGACATGCCATTTGTTCTACTGCACTCCTCGTAGAGTACTCATTAGGCTTCACGTACTTCCATTTTATGGAATTAAATTGCAATGTGTCCTCTTTCTTTGCCTTTTCGGTAATTTGTGTCTTATTTGTGTTTGGCGACGCGCACGCTTTGCACAGAAAAGTGTCCTCCTTCCTTCTAATCCTGGTCACCATTACACTGCCATTGTTACTGCTTTGTCTTTTACACCGCCTTCCCCTAGTCAACCGACTACGCCTGCAACCGCGACCGCGACTACGACTGTAGTTACGACTAAAGCTGAGAACAAGTTCTATCCCCGCTTCTGTGCGCCATTTCCTCCACACCATATTCCACATTCAACACTTCACCTTTGCAGGAAGAAGGAGAATATGTAGTTGGAAACATATACGGGTGCATGCAAAAGGAAAAAAATTATTCTATTATAAACAAAATAAATGATGTAAGGAAGGAAAAAACGGAAAACAGCCACATAGATAATACCCATGTGCTGCTGCTCTCTCACAATCCCGCCACCTAAACGAATGCACATGCAACATCTCCATATTATGTGCACACGTCACAGAGATATTTTTTTTTACATTTCTTCGATGGGGAGAAAAACCAAACTTGACTATCGTCTCTTCATCTATTTTGATTTTTTTTTTTTTTTTTGTTTTTTCCTCCCACTAAAGGACTACAAAAGCTTCAAGACACTCATATGTGTAAAAAGAAACAACATCATAAAATATTTGATTCTAACCTTAACTGATACAAACTTTTCCCTATGGAAAGAAAATGAAGAGCATCCCCTATATGTATCACCCAAGTAGGCTAACGAGTGTTTTTTATATTTGCACATATCTTCTGTCGTTTCGTCCTTATGTACCATTTCTTTACGTGCTAGTTGAGTCCACCATTGGCTGGTTTCCATCGTTTGCACATCACCACGCCGAGGAATGTGAGAGAGGCTGCTCACAAGTGTACCGAAAGAATGATACAGAGTTGATCCGAAGGTCCAACCACTAAACCAACAGAATAGCCTGCTAACCCGAGTGTATACATGCCGACCACCTCCCATCGCAGAAGCAACGAAATATACTCCTGCTGCGAATTTAGTCAGACCAAAATAAGTGTCATATTCGTGGGAAAAATAAATGGACACATAGAAATATGGAATTTATTGGAGCAAAAAAATCACTGCATCTACTCCCTATCGATCAGCAGCTACAGCTTGACATGTATTAGCATCTTCCAAAATTGTGATACCAGTATATTCAGTTGGGCGGAAAAAAAAAATAATGTCCAAAAGGATCTTAATGATGACTTGTCGGGAGAAAATTCAGACACATTTGTAGACACGAACGAATATTTGATGAGTAAAAATGAGGATGGTAAGAAAAAAAAAAAAAAAAAAAAAAAATTTAAGAACATGAAATATTATACACTTATATCTGTGTGAAACCAGACAAATCGTGCGATATCTACACCTATGTATAGCTTGCACTTTTAAAATAACGCTAATTTTGAATTCGCCCTTTCCAAGGGTTCAAATTATTTCTGTTGCGGAATCATAATTAGCATAACTTCGATTGTGCATCTATACGTATGCGTAGATGCACAAATCCATTCATGTATTGACATATGCTCGCCTCCATTCCACTCAAAGATGTGTATAAGTATTCATACAACAAGATCATCATTGGCGACTCCAGTGGTTGCGTCTTTGTTTACGAAATGGAAGAGAACCTGCTAAACTCGGTAATTTATTTGGGCATGCGTCCATTATGCATACAAATGAGAATGCATGCTGTCTCTAACATATGCGTATGTACATATACATATGCATAATCCCCCTGTTGTTTCGTGGTCCTCACCTGCAGACGAAGGAAGAGATCGACGAATTTTTGCTATGGGTTGAAAACAAAATATACGTGAACAAGGAAAAAGTGAAGAGACAGTTCCAGCTGAGCGAGGTGAGTGTTTCTGCTCCACCGCTACATCGCTTTGTCATTTTTTTTTTAATTTTTTCCTTCCACATTAAGCGTGTGAATTGAAAATACTTCACTTTGAAATGTCTTTTAAAATTTAAAAAATGTTTGTAGGAGAAGGAAAAACTTCTGAGGAACGAAGAGCAAAACGTAAGTCACATACACACGTGTATGTATATTTATACATACACATAAGCGCACCCCATACACACAAGTGCATGATAAAAAAAAAGCAGGGGGAGCTAATGCAGCATGAGAAAGGCAGTTGAATAGAGCATTTTTCACTAAACATGAGAAAAATGCACTACAGATAGCACTGTTCAAAATGTTTCATATAAATAATGTATATAAGTCTCGATTTCGCCACTTTGTCTTTTCTCCTTTTTCTCATCTCTTTTCCGTCTTCACCTTTTCTTTGTCCTGTTTTTATTCTCCCCCTATTGTACCCTCGCCCATTTTCATGTGTTCACATTGTTTTCCTCCCGGCTCCATTTTCCGAATAGACAAATGAACGAAAAGAGCAACTGAAGAATAAACTGGATGAAGACTACAAAAATGCACTGGAAAAGTACAGAGGGTATTTACTGGGGAATAAATTATAAACGAACGAAAGACCAGGGCATCCACAAATTATTTGTATTTTTATATTTCTTGTCCTCTTTTTTTTTTTTTTTTCTCTTCCGTTTTGATTGGCGAACCGAGTTGTGGCAACAAAATGTGCAACATCGAGCGAGGGATCATGACACCGGTGGAACCGCTGAATAGCCGCGTCACAACGTGATCCATCTTCCTCCCTATTTTTACACACACATGGAGGCATATTTTACTGTCCTATTTGATCCTTTATATGCTCAACCAGCTTTTGCTTTATCCATTTCTTGTCATGCGGTTTGTACGTCCATGAGGGTTGATGGAATCTGCCCAACAAAAAATAAAATAAAATACAGATATTTTAGCTTTACAAATATAGGATCGCATTTTTCCAAACGCGCATTCTATACACATCGCGCGAGATGAAGTGCCTTCCTATCTTGCTCTTCACAAAATTGTCTACGAGAATGAGCGAGCGGCATATTGGCTATTTCTTTTTCATTCTCGTTCCTCTCAACTCATTTTTTTTTTTTCTCTCTCTCTATTTCTCTTAACACTAACAGCATCAAGGTCATCTTTTGTATGTTGTCAATGTACAAAAACAAATCGTTCATGTTATAGGTTATTCTTTGCACGGTGGGGTCATTCTCTTTTATGGCCTGTTCGTATAATTGGCAAATTCCTGGAGAGAGAAAAAAAAAAAAATGTATACATACGCCAATTTTTAATAACACAACATTCGTGCGAAACTTTTTATGATTGTTACAGCAGACGCACACCAATGCTGTCATGGATATCAGCATAACACTCCTAAGGGCTACACACACAGATTAACAGCGCAATCGCTCTGAAATTGTTTAAGCGTATTAATTCCATGTGTTGTTTGTTCATTTGTTTTTATAACTGCGCCTTTACAAGCCTATGTGTTCTGCAGTCACTAACCATTTAGGGCCAACTTCAACGAATTGTATTCAACGAATGTTCTACTTTCTATTTTCCTGGAAAACTGAACCAGGAGCACAACATCACTATAGTTGGCACTCATTTTCCTTTTATCACTTTTTTTAATTGTAAAAAATGTAGCTATTATGCCAGAGGGTATACTTAAAAAAATTTTTTTTTTCTCTTCCTTTATTCTGTTTTAAAATTTTGTAGCTGTTCTATAATTTCGTTTTTTCGCTATTTTTCCTTTTTTGAGGGTCTCTGTTTTCTTGCATATGTTGCTTTGTTCCACTTTTTTGTCCCTCTTTAATGATAAAAAAAGAAAAAAAGAAAAAGTTGCTCTATCGAAAAGGAATACGTCGAATATAAAATTTTAAATTAACCACTTGTTTTTGTCACGCTGTCACATTTTGCTATACATATGCGTAAATGTTCATAAGAATGGCGGGGGCAGAAGTGCTAGCCAAAGCTCTTCAATATTTTTGGCGATACAATATATAACTAATTATATAGTATTTTTTTTTTTTTTTTTTTTTTGTGCAAAAATGTATGCAACATTTTCTCTCACCTGTGAGGCTGCGTCATAACTGTTTTTCCAGCTTCTGCTTAAAAATCAGAACAAGTGCAAAAAATGGCATTCCACCAACAATTGGTTAAAATCGTAAGAACTTTATAAAACAGTTTGCACTTCCTTTTTTTTCCAAAAATTTGTTCCCTTGACCCATGTTGCTGGTTAAAATCGTAAGCTGACATGGGATCACCTGTGCAACGCAAAAGTAACATAAATTCGGAATAGCCATGCCATTAGAATGAACACATCTGGGCATTGAGAACGGGGGGAAGGACTTCAACTATGCGCGTGTTCGTATAGAGTATCCCCTCACGATGGTGTCGCACACGACATGGGATTCATTATAACATGGCTGTTAATTCCCAGTGAAAATATAGAAAGGCAATGCAAATTCAAAAGCGCGAGAGTAAAAAAAAATAAAAAAAAGAAAAGGGGTAAAATGACACTATACCTCAGTTGTATAGTAAAAAACTGTTACGACACCCCTGCGAATACAGAACAACCAAACATATATTTTTGTGGCGTGTCCCAATGTAGTTTATACAAACCGCGCACATCCAGCAGTTGGGTCCTACTGTTTTCGAATGGTTAGAACAAAAAAAAAGTAATATGAGCGAAGAATGAAAATTTTTTCCAATGTTATCACTTTTAATTATGAATACATGTGCGGATAGCACCATCCTTGTATCATGTTTATACAGACGCATTCACAAATGCACAAACACGCCCAAATAATAACAATTGGGAGACTTCAAAAAAAAAAAGGAAAAACAAAAAACATACATTGTAGCCTCGTACAAGTTCAGAAGTAAAAAAACAAAAGGAAAAGAAAAGGAGATTGTCCTGTATGATGATCATTCCGTGGTGTTTGCATTTACAAATAATTTACCCATCTTGCCCTTGAAAGAATCAAAAAGGTTACCGCCAAGTGGCGGAGTTCAGAGCACGCATCACACCACACCATGCGTACATATATACCATTTCATTAGTCCATTTCTGTGGCGACACTCTTCACAGATTTGTGAATATGGGTATGCCGCGGACGCAAATGTGCTAAGTCGATTCTGCGTTTGTCTCCAATTACGCCGAATAAGCATGCAATGTGCGGGACTTACATTCCCAAGGCCACTTCTCCCTTCCCGCTCTCTTGTCAAATAATACCCATTCGTTCTTCTTCTTCTTCATCTGTTCGTGGAAATTACACAGAGCGATGTGTGTCTGGTCATAGACATGTACACATGTACTCCCTTTTCCTGGATGGAAAAATGGTCCCTTGGAAAAACACCTCCCATGCTCCTAGCCCCGAGCAGAGCTATCTATTCTGATTTAGAAACTTCCTAAAAAGAATGTGCTTATCAGCGAACTTCTTCTGCGAAGTTTTTTTTTTGTCACTAAAGGTTACATCCATGTTGGCGGACAACTTTAGCAAGCCTCCACTGTCCACCTTCTTCAGCGCGTCATCCTTCTTTCCGTGCGAAGAAACTACGTTTGTTTTATTTCCCATTTTTGGAGTATCCTTCTTACAACTGGGATCCTCAAATAGGTCGTCATCTTCGTCATTATTACCATCGTCTGTGCTTGCCAAAATACACTTTAGTAAGTTTTCCTGAATTTTTTTATTCTTGTATACCAAATTCAATTTATTAAAATCGACAATGTTGTCACTAAGCACGTTGTAAGCATAGCCCTGGTTGATGAGAAACCTTTGTCTCTTATCAGAGTAGCACATTTCTATGGTGTCTTTACTAACTAAGCTGTAAAAGAAGGAGTCAGGGTCGTTAATATTTTTTTTCTCATTGGCTTTATTTTTTGGCCTAATAATTCTTCCTAACCTTTGAGCCTCCTGTCTTCTAGATGCAAAATTGAAAGATATTTGAATAACCACATTTGCAATAGGAATGTCGATTGCGTTATCTCCAACTTTACTCAACAAAATTGTATTAATGTTGGAGTCATTTTTAAACTTGTTGATGATTGCTATTCTTTCAATAGGAGAAAGCTTCCCATATATAAATGGCTTGTTTAAAGTTTTAGCAATGTGCAAAAGGGCAAAGATGTTGTCACTAAAAACAATAATTTTGTCATTATTCTGTTCGTGGTATTTTATTAAATATTCACACATCATTAACTTTCTAGGGTTACAGGTGTACAGTCTTCTCTTAATAAAGCTGTTAGACTTCAAATAGTATTTATAAAACGAGCTGGGCATACTACACCATATTTCCTTGCACAAGACTTTCGCCAAAAACCCTTTGTTTTGCAGTTCAACCCAGTTGGCTTCGTACAACTTGGGCCCAATAATCCACTGTAAATCCCTGATCAGCAAATCTTCCCTTACCAGGGTTGCCGTTAGACCAAGCTTACAATGTGATTTAACTATATCGTTTATTCTTCTAAATGATGGTGCTGGGGCGAACTGCACTTCGTCAAAAACAAGTAATCCCCACTCTCTTCGCCTTATATCATTTACAATCTTCAAACTTTGCTCGCTCCTTTTTCCTGAGTACGCCAACATGGTGTACGTCGAAATTAACACCCCTGCTTCGTTAATCGGCCACAAATCGAATTTATAATCCGACGTCAAAATTCTTATATGCCTTGGATGTATATTTGTGAAATCCTCAAACTGCTTTTTCCATTGCTCCACAGCTACCGCGGATGTCGTTAAAAACAGGGAAGACTTCTTTATAGTACTAGCAGCCGTAATTCCTGTCAAGGTTTTACCAACCCCACAAGGAAGAACTATAATGCCCGACCTACTTCTCCCATTGCTGAACATTTTTCTCAAAGCCTTTTCTTGGTAGTACCTAATCTGCACATGACTTTTTAATGAGCAAATTAAATTAGGGTTCTTTTTATCTCTCCTAAAATCGTATTCCATTAGTAGAGGCCTCTGCATTGTTTGCAAAGCCTCCTGCTTTACCTCCTCTATTTTGTCGCAGTTCACTTCAAATGAATAAACCTCAGCTGAGGTTGCTGCATTCTCGTTTAAATTTTCATTCGCATTTTTTTTCTCCTGTAGCATTAATTGCTTTTCGCTTTCGCTTATTTTGAATCCTGTAAAAAGGGGAACCATTTATGGAGAAGGTTTATGGTGCAATGTGTATAATATACCATATTGGGAGGGGGGCGTTTTGCCCGCGAGATATAGCTATCCAGGTGAAATACGGCAAAATATATATAGCCCAGGAGTGAAAAAAAAAAAAAGAAGTGGCGGTGAAACTGCACTTAAAGATGTGCAAATTTTTTTTTTAACCTAGCTGAGCAGTGTCCAAGACGGGCGCCTCGTACGTCACGTAGGTATCCTTCGGCTTCTTATCGCTACTAGCTTCGCTTAAAAAATTGCTCTGATTATTAGCTGCACTACTATTAGGTGCACCAATATCAGCTGCACTTTGACCAGATTTACTATCCTGAAAATTATTGGTCAGCGTAAACATATTCTTAATTTTCTGGTCATTGCTATTTTCACTTGAATACAACCTTGCATTTTTTATTATGCTATTTTTTAAAAGATAATCTAACTCGGATTTATTTGTAGCTTCAATGTAGTACTTGTTTTCTCTAAGTACCAATTTGGCCTTGCCAAACGATTCAGCACTTTTGGTAATGTTATGTACTAACTCGCTTGGCAAAAAGTTTTTCGAAAATTTGTCCAAATTTACTAACAACTCATCCAGGGTAACCCCCACAGATATAGCTGCATATAAAGAAAAAATGGTTAGCTGAAATTCGTGAATTAATTCTGGTCTACAAATTGGTTCTGCAATCGTTATGAGAAAATCCGATGCCTGCTTACTGCAACTGTTAAACATTTCTAGGTATATAAATCCGTCTGAGCATATCCACAATGGCTTGTTCATGTGATTTTTTTTTAATCTCATATCTTTGCTATAATCGTGAAACCCCCTCTGTTGTATGTTTATTGAGTCTGTGCTGAATGGAAGGTTTATAACCTTCTTGTCGAAACGCATTTCGTAGTACTCCTTTAGTTTGCTCTTCACATTTTGGGGGAACTCGCCTTCTTCGCCCCTGCAAAATGGGGAGGGAAGGCCGTGGTCGATGTGTGTTACAGCAAGATTGAGCCAAAAAAAGACAAGTGAAAGGCGAAGGCGGCAAGCTGTACTGAGCGACACTGCGATCAGATATTCAAAATGTTGCAAATATGTGTGCATTCATGAGAGGAAGTTCCTACTGCATAATGGTACACCCACAACATAAGGACACCAAAGTAACACCCCAATATAGGCAAAATCAGCGCAGGGCCCCACAAATGGCCAAACCAATTTGACGATGAAAATACTCTCACACTTACATCTTCTTGGCGGCCTTTAGCTTGCGCCTTTTCTCACTTCTGGCATAGTAATCCTCATGTAAAATGTCTGCTCTTTTGTGAACCCCCTTGTTGTGACCATTCGTGCTGCTGTGATCACCTGAATCCTCCATCTTTACAATCGTTTTAATTCTTCATCTTAATTGGAAACCTCCTGTTTTGTATTATTCCAACGATTGCATTTCGTCCTTTTTCGAAATGTGCATAAGAAGGAAGGAACACCCGTTTTCCCAACTGCACGAAAATTAAGTCGGATAAACCCAAAATTAAAATTCGTCCTCACTTAAAACAAAGCAATGTAAAAAATTATGAACGCTTGAAGAAACATCAAAGTTGTGCTGAACGCGCGACCAAATGCCAACTATTCGGGACGCAAAGAACTGCGCAAATTGCGATGTGGTAAAAAAGAAACCCTAAAAAATGACTCTTACAGAAGAGGCCAAATTGCTTGATGACGCAATTTGTTTAGAAAAATTTTAAAATAAATGTCCATCATTCCGTGGAACAAATAAAGTTGGCACATGTTTCTTCAGTTTTCGGTTCCCTTTAGAATTACGTCACACGTATATTTTTAACTTCCAAAATGTTTTGTCCTTTTTTTTTTTTTTTTCTAGGCGTAACTTTTAACTGTGTTAAAAACTATTGCCCTCCCCTGTTGCACTTCGTGCGGGTAAAATTTTACAGCTGTTCTATTCAAAATAGGCCCCTTCAAAAATGACAGGAGAAAAGAGAAAAAAAAGAAAAATGAACAAATATGTGAAGAAGCTAACGAATAAAAATGAACAGTGCGTGCCTCTGCTTACCCTAACACATAGATAGCAACCGCTGCGAACAGAAATGTCCGCAAAACAAGTTCACTAAATTTTAGGAAAAAAATAAAATATAAATAAGCAATTTTTTAATTGTTTTGTTCTTCTACGTGTATTAAAAAAAAAAAACATAGTGCGTGTATCAAAACAAAGGGTTAAGTCGAGGGTGCAACATATTACATGTTTCAAATTGGGATAAAAGGAAGTTAACGCATAATTCACACACAGCGCATAGCACGCGCAGGAGGATACCAATACACGGTGCGTCTACATAAAGCATATGCAGATGAATATGTGTTCATTTTCCCGCAGGGCGCCATGCCACAAATATTTTCACTTTAAGACTTAAAAATAAAGCAAAGCACACACATATGCGCAATGAACGCACTATACACGCACGCACTCTGAGTTCATGTGCATGAACACACAAGTATGCAATTCTGTATAGCGTCAAAAAGAACATCTTATTTGCATACCACTTACGTAGCTGTGCTCGTGCATGTGCATAACTCTACAGGTGCTCACAAATGTGTACGGTGGGGCTGTACCATGGGATACGCAAAAATGGTCGGTGAATGGCAGGAAAATGTAGGCCAAAAGACCCACGCATGACAGCCAAATGGAGGCTGAATGGACACTAAATGACTCACAAATAAGGGGCAAATAAAAGACGAACGGTAACTCCTTCCATTCGTGGCCTCCGATCCATTGTTGCGCCCTCGTACAAATGGACGTCCGCATTGCGATACATAAAAAGAGACATAAAAATTTGCAGGCAGTTAAGACTCCTAGCCTAAACGTTCCCTCGATCACGCATTTCCATTTGTTCCATCCTACGAAGGTGCGCTCCAGTTTAACCTTAAAGCTCCTGGTTCCTAATCTCCGCTAACATCTTGATCGCCTGGTTTAGGGATTCCAAATTCTTCTTGCAGTTATTTCGTTTCACCTTTATAGACGAACATTCATTAAATAAATTAAAAAGCTCGCTATTATGCAAATTGGAAATGAGGACCTTCTGCATGGTCTTCCTGGATGTATTAACCATGAAGTGCATGATGGCTTTTGGAACTGCATCGGCTATGTGTTTTCGAACAATGTTAAAGTAGTTGTTAATTAAAGATTTGATCAGATCGATTTCTATTATTTCCTTGGAGGAAGAGGAGTATTCTGGAATTATTTTTTCAGGAATGACTGGCAAAACGAAAACGTTTTCTCTGCTATTGTGAATGTTCATAATTTTTGTTCCTTCTTTATTTTTGAAGTGCCGCATATCGTCCTTGCCTTTCCACAGCTTGGCGTCTTCCTTATACGACGAATGGTGATGCGGCATGTGGTGATGTGGCGAGTGGTGAGGCGGTGTGTGCTGTTGATGCTGGTGCGGGTGCAGAACGGTGGAACTGTTCATGCAATTGTTGTTGCTGCCGCTACTCGTGGGCGGGTATCCCTCCTGGAAATCCCTTTTCGAATGAGGCAGCTTATTACTGTTACTCTGCATGTGCAACGCGTGGTCCAACTCTTCCACGTAATCGTTGTCCTTATCGTACACATTCCTCATAAACTGTTCATTCAGAAAATCCGGATGACTCGTGTTAATGTAGGATAGCTCAATTAACATCAAATTCTTTATCATTTCTTTTGTGGGCTGTAGGCAATCTTTTAACAATATTTTAACCTGCTCATTTATTGCACTCTTCAAATTCGTAAACCTCTCCATATCTGGTATTCTACAGTTGTCCACAATTTTTATGAGTTCTTCATACACCTGATCTGCGCAACGAAGGGAGGGTTCCTTCAAACAATTTATTAATTTTTTTATCAACGTTTCGAATGCGCTTTCTGGGACAAAAAGGGCACCTCTTGGTCCACTAGAATTACGAATTGCTATTCGAATCTCTTCATCTGTTAACAATTCTAATGGGGAAAAATCATTTAAAGATTTTATATACCAGTCATTAAAAATGTAATGTATCCTTGCTCCTCCCTTGAGCTCATCCACACGGTCCTTATAAAACACTTTTCCATCGATTATGTCTTGATATTGCTGAGAAAATTTGGTGATGTAATTAACCAGGACTGCTAAATACTCAGACCGGTTCATATTGTCCATGGGTTCTCCTAATTCTAGTAACTTCTCCTCCTCTATGCTTTTCAAAGCATCTATTTTGGGTTTTAAAAAAGGGACGGTATTTTTAATATGTTCAATAAGGATATTATTTAACTTTTTCGCTAGATTTTTAATTCCACATTCCATAATGCATTCCATTTGGTTCGAAAGATCTAGACACTGATTAAAATATTCTTCCTCCTTCCTCAATGAATCTTCAATGGTAGTATTATCCTCCACGTCTTTCTGACTCCTACAAACAACTGCCACGAATCCTTTTTTTAGTGGGTACAACGAACCACTAATCATCTTCTTCCATATCTCTGGCTTTTCCACCATGTCGCATTTTGTAATAACTCCTATGGTTCTTTCATGTTTAGGGTCCACACTTCTAGCCATTTTCAAACTGTCCGAATTGGCTAAGTCGATATTAGCACAGGACACGGCTAAAATGATACAATTGGGATTTTTTATATATTTATTTACCAAATTCACAATTTGTTCCTCTACATTTTGTGGCTGATTTCCTACCGGTACCTTTGTTAACCCTGGTAAATCTATTAGGGTTAAATCTAAAACGTCACTTTTGTGTATTTCTATAATTATTGGGGTTTCCTTAATGCACTTATTCCCTCCAGTAATTTCATCCGTCACATCTATGAGCATATCATTCAAAATAGAAAAATCATCCACATGTTTTTCCACTCGGTTATTTTCATAGTCCGTATAGGTCAACGTGCAGTAGCATTCATCTGACTTTGAATTTGTTAACTGTATAATGATAGGGGTCCTCGTTACGATATCTTCACCCTTTGGCATAAAACTTAACCCGACTAGCGATTCCAGCAACGACGTCTTCCCTACTGACTGCGCACCCACAACTGCAATGTGCGGCAGGCTAAGTGTCTCACTGCTAATGAAAGAAGACAGCACGTTTTGCAATTTGTTTACTATTGGCACTAGCTTATCCATTGTGTTTGCCGGGGGAGTGAATTACTAGTGGGAGGGGGGATTTTTATCCGCGTCACAGTGCATATATACCTAGACACAGCTGTACGCTCACACATACGAAAATACGTATCTACGCATGTGTTCGTGTTAATGCGCCTGCCTCAAAAACGCAGTTGCCGAGTCTTCCTGTATCTCAAAGTAAGTGTAGAAGTGCATTTACGCAACTATCTACACTCTGAACCTTCGAATGGTCGAGGGGAACCAAATATGATTACGCCAAAATGCTTACAAACACCGGAGGGAATAAACATACGTGCAAATGGCATACAAACATACGAAGTGGTTTTTACAAATGGCGAGTAAAGGGGTTGAAGAAGCACAACTCGGCAAGCAAACTGATACGTTCGTACTTAAGCACACGTATGCATTAAAAAGGCAACCGTGTAAAACGCATTCCGGTGGCTCGGAAGGACAGACTCGTAGCAAAAACTGCCACAAATATCACAGCAACGGAGACTAAATACTAAACACACTGAAGTACACATGCAAATATTGAACAAGGGCATGTGGAAATGAAGTGTGGAAAGATGAGCAGAATCTCACGAACACTTGCTAACACAAAAAATAACAAAAAGGAGGGTAAAGAAATAACGAAGTAGGTAAACAGTTGAATGGCTACGTAGTGAATTCATGAGGTAATTAAAAGATGGCATAAGAGGGAGAGACAGAGAAGGATGAAACTGTTAGGCATATGCAACTATACACGTATACTCACCATCACAAAACGCAATGGAAAATGTGCATCAAGAACGGACACCCAAGCGCGCTTACTGTATCTTTCGACGGGTCTTCCAAAATACATGCATGCTACACACATGTGCAAATATATACACACATATATGTGTGCATTCACTTATGTGTGAAAAGGCAACACTTCAAATTCCCCTTCTTTGTCTGTTTTGAATCCTATGCAGGAAACACAAAGCCCCCCTTGGTAGATTTGCATTTATAACGCTGCCAAAAAAAAATGCTTCTACTATTTTACAAACTCTGTAGAAATGCCGCGTTCGCTAACTGTAGTGTACATATACCGCCAAGGGAAAAAAAAAAAAAAAAACACGTATATATATATATGCATGAAGGCACATATGGCGCTATCAATGTGGGTGAAGCAATGTGGAAAATACTTAGCAGCAGCGTCACTATATGTGTCGCGTGGGCCTTTCCCTGGCGCCGTTTTTTCTCCTGTTTTTCCTCGCGACATTCACAAAGGGGCACACGCACATATAGGCAAATGCATAAGTGCGTATATGTTCCCATACATATGTATTTGCTAGCTCATGCGTATTTTGTTGCGCATGTATACTCATCAACATGGTGTACCCACCTATGCATGTAAGCGTTGAGGCAGATATACACCTCGCCGACTCAGTCGCTGCACACGACGGGCGCGGTGTACTATGCGCGATTTTTAAAGTTGCATGAAATTTCCCCAAAAATCCTACTTCTGCATTTTATAAAAAATAGACGGAAAAAAAAAAATACTTCTTCCATCATATACAATGGCAACGAGGGGGGGTTGCATAAAATAAAATGGAAATGTCTTAATCATTCATGTGTTATTTTGTGTATGTGTAACAAGTGCATTGCGGCAATTTGTTGGCGATTCGAGTTTACGCCGATATATGCGCCTCTATGCATACTGATGCATAACACACATGTTAATGCATATCTATGCACATCCCTTCGTACACATTTACACATGCGCGGTGAAATTGCAATACTTAATTGTAGTCAAACGTCTTCACAAATAAAAAAATTGCTTACTCATATTTTGCGCCTCATTGTTAACGATGATCTGACGAAGGCGTAAAATAAATGCATAAAATGAAAAAAAAAAAAAAAAAAAAAAAAA
>NW_012192626.1:150003-156535 GCF_000956335.1 Plasmodium fragile | reverse complement strand
TTTATAAAAAATAGACGGAAAAAAAAAAATACTTCTTCCATCATATACAATGGCAACGAGGGGGGGTTGCATAAAATAAAATGGAAATGTCTTAATCATTCATGTGTTATTTTGTGTATGTGTAACAAGTGCATTGCGGCAATTTGTTGGCGATTCGAGTTTACGCCGATATATGCGCCTCTATGCATACTGATGCATAACACACATGTTAATGCATATCTATGCACATCCCTTCGTACACATTTACACATGCGCGGTGAAATTGCAATACTTAATTGTAGTCAAACGTCTTCACAAATAAAAAAATTGCTTACTCATATTTTGCGCCTCATTGTTAACGATGATCTGACGAAGGCGTAAAATAAATGCATAAAATGAAAAAAAAAAAAAAAAAAAAAAAGTGAACAAAAAGGAATGCATTACTATGCCACAATGTGAACCAACTGCCGGAATATTAATTTAACTTTTTATTCATTCATTAAAAAAAAAAAAAAGAGAAAGTCGTTGTTTATCTTGACCATATAAACAACAATTTTTGGACGCATTAAAAAATGGGAAAACAAAAAAGTGGTGTTTGTTTTTTCTGCATATAATTCCCTTCACATTCCAATCTGTCGTGGTATGGACATTTTTTGTTTTTTTTTTAATGTGCGCCGCCTACCAACCAACACATAGGTAAAATATGCCCCTTATGTGACACCCGAAAAAAACGACAATTCGAAAGGCAACATTTGCAGAAGTTAGAAAAATGGGGGCATTTAACAGTAACCAGCAAAGGCGTAACGTGCAAAATGAAAGCAGAAATTTAAGCTGATCCTCCTACTTGCCAATTTCTACATTTCCTTTTTTTTACAACTAACACGCGGAAAAAAATGTAATAACAAGGATACCTTTTTTTACTGGGGAAGCAATGCCGCAAAGAAATGCCCCCGTGCGATATCGCAAAAGGGGAGCATAAAAGGGGAACAACTTCACTGGAAAAGAAAAAAAAAATATTAATCCACAAGGAATAAAGCAAATATGTAGATTTTGTCCCCCAGTGTATTCGATATAGTATAAGCACACATACGTGCATACCTTTGCACACGCGACAACGATTTGGAAGTAGGACCGCGTCCTCACGGCAAAGCACACACCGTGTGCCATCAAACAATACCGAGCAGGATGGTCCATATTTGCGCGAACACACAACACGCTATACTACAATATTTGGTTAGATGAAGCTTTTACAAAAATGCAAAATTGTACCTGTGGCAAAACAGTTGCTGACCCCCAGAAGGGTAAAAATCAGGGCCCATGGAACGCCCACATGCAATGAGTTCACGAATGCGGGAATCACGTCAGTGGAGAAATGCTCGCGCAGTAACACGCCCTCGGAAGGCGCAAGCCACGCCCAAAGCGCGAACGCCCTTGGACAGTCCGAACTAGTCAGACATATAAGAAAATGCTGCAGAAAAGATGACCTGTGCAGCATATACAAATTCTGCGATCAATTTGTGCACCTTCTGAAATTGAACAAAATTAACCAAGACGATTTTTCCTTAGTAATTCACCTGTTGAGTAAAAAAAAAATACACGACAACAGCTTTTGGAGACGTATAGCCAGCACAGACAATGTAAATTTCATTTTCAACATGAACTTGAAACAAATAATTCTGACCTTCTACAGTATTGCCAATTCGTACAGGTACATTGGCTTGACCCTTTTAAACGAATTTACGCACAAGTTCATATTTGTCTTAAAATGCCAAAAGAAACTCCTTTCTCTTTCTCGAGGAAGAAACGCGGTGAAGCAAAAGGCAAGTGACCCCCTCACGCGCAACAGTTGCCACTCGTACAATGAATCGAGGCAAACAATTTTTCAGCCGGTCAACAATTTTATATACCACAAAGAGGGAACTAAAATTCAAGCCTACGATTACACAAATGAATTCACATCTCTGACCAAACAAAAGGGGAACCCCACATGGAATACACTAATTTGCAAAAACGATGATCAAAATGTTGGTCCCCTTTTTAGGAACAGGAAAAATCATTTGAATGGTTTAGACATAACTCTAATGTGCAACACATATTCTAAGCTGAACAACATAGAGAACTTGAAAAATGTAGAAGAATTAAAACAAATCATGTACAAACTTTTTCTTTATTTTTTATTTTTCAACAAAATAGACTGTCAACATATAATTCTATTTATGTATAGTTACACACGGATGCGAGGATGTATACACACACACGTGCTACGCAAAGTGCAAAATGTATTACTAAGCCCTACAAATGGGCCGCAGCAGCATTTGCACCAACTGCGTCTTGTGCACACCCTGGATGTAGGTTCATTAAATATGCTAATGAATGTACTGCAAAGGGGAAATGTTAAAGACGAAACCATTTGCAAAGAAATTATCCTCTCGGTGGTTATAAATTTAAATTTGAAGAATGAAAAAAGGACCAAAATAAAGGGGTCTGTGTTAAGTGGGCAAGACTCTAACTATGCCGATCCCCTAGACCATTTTGAAGATGCATTAGGCCACGCACCTTCATATACCCTCTCCAATAGCAACAACGAAACAGACGAAGGTAGTCACCACCTTGTAACAGCCTGTACACCGCAGCATCGTGACCATTCCTGGATGCTAAAAAAAAGACAAACACTGCTTGAACATTTTACAAACAAGGATTACACGTATGTAGCGGATAAGAACCATCCGCTCGTTAAACTAAATAAGAAAGACCTTTGCTTCCTTGTGTACAATATAAATAAATTAAGAATAAAAAATTACTACAATGTGTACGACTACATAAAGAACGAGTTGAGTGCTAGCCTGCCAGTTATGAATGTGTACAGCTCCTGCATCATGTTGGACTGCTTAATAAATTTAAATATACTTGATCAAAAATTATTTAAAAAAATAATCACCACTTTGAAAATATTATTCGATAAAAATCACTATAACGAGAAAGACGTTACGGATATTTTCGCATGCCTATGCAGATATGACCACAAAAATTCGGCTCATCATATGGAAATATTCAACTTGCTACAATCGTTATATTTTAAAGTACAAATTAAATTACAAAAATATAATTACATAAATTTAATTTCGATTTTCTGTTCCGCTTCCTACTTTAACATAATTTTTACCAATAATGTCTTGCAAGATTTGTGCATAGACGTTCTTAACAATTTTGAGTCCATAAATATAAAATTGCTTCTCCCATTTCTATACTTTTTAAAAAGTAAAAATTATGAAATTAATATATATTTTTTTAACACCATCATGGAGAAAGTCCTTTCCAAAATAAAAGACGTCCACACGTTTTTTTATTCTTTTTATATTTTGTCAACATTTGCTTCCAAAACGCTACAAGAAGAGATGCACATTTTGACCAAACTGGCCCACTTACTAGAGTGCAATGAGCATATGCTAAATGTAGAAGAAAAACTTGCCATCGCATTGCACACAGTTGTAACTCCGGTGTTGATGTTAAATGAGACATTCTTCCTCTTCTGCGAAAGAGTGTTTGTTGATATTTTGTGTGCAACACCTGAGGAGGGGCATACACAACTACACGAAAACAACCAACTTGATACAACGCGGAACATAACCCCTCCCAAATGGAACAACACCTTTGACCCATATTTCATCAACAGCAATAATCATAACAATTTCTGTTTCAACACAAATTTGGGAAGTACCGAATTGGAAGTTTTTCTTTCCTTGCTATTGTCAGATATGTGTGAAAACAAACACTTGCTTTTTAAAAAGGGGCACTCCCTAACAGCACAAGATGAAAAAAACAAACACACCAAACTGCTGCAGGGAAGCCACATAAACACACGTAAATTGGACGCACAGTTCAATTATGTATATATCAAATTACAGAATGATGGACTCAGGTACTTTGTAAAAAATAGAATTCATTCGTTCGATCGGCAATTTTATGCAAGACAGTTGGACACTCAAAAAGTACACAAGTACATCACCATTTTTAACTCAACCAAATATTCAAATAAAGCGGAAAAAAATAATGGGACGACGATACAAATTTTCAACGAGATGAAGGAACACTTCCCCAACTTGGAAGAAACTCTTTTTAATGTAATCAAAATATGTTATGAGGATTTTTTTATTTACACATTTTTCGTAAAAAAAAAGGACGAACATTTTGTTAATTATTCGAACCAAAACGAAAGCTGCAGTTACGCCGATTCCTTTTTCATACACAGGAATGATACCTTAATTATAAAATTAAAAAAAAATATGTTCATTAATTCGCTCCACATTCCATATGTCTTAAAACCATTTCTGTGAAACTTCAGAAATGACCGGCGGCAGCGCAGAAAAGAGGAAGTCAACCCCCTTTTTGATTGAAGACCAATTAACAATCCTTGATTTACCTTCATGAACGACATATAACTGATAACCCCTTTGGTTAAATTTTAAATGCGCGTATTGTGTTGCCACTGTTTGCAACATCACCATGTTCATGTTGCATCCGCAAAATTCAGTATCAGTGAGCGCACATGCGTTTGGATATTGGCCAATTGACCAACTGATAGACCGCCTTCCTGCTTGCATGCTGAACTAGGCACAAGCATAATTAAGCCTGACACCCCCAAATGGTTCACTTATTGTTTTTTTTTTTTTTCCGCAATGACAATTTCCCATTTACAACTTTTCATTGTCATTTGGTTTATGTTCTCCCTTTACTACATTCGAATAACAAAAAAACACATTGAGCTGTTTTTATTCCACGGTGTGTAGTACAAGATATGAATGTGTGCACGACCGTTGTGTATGTTTATCCCCTGTGTGTTAACTCATTTATTGTATTACTAAATTTTATAATGATCCATCCTCAAGGAATACACCTTCTTTTTTTTCTCTTTTTCCACCCTTTTAAAAAGGGGATTACTACCCATGGGATGAAATCCCCTAAAAAAGTACAAACCCAAAAGTGAACTCCACATGGGAGGAATATACAGAATGTGGGGTTAATTTGGGAGATGCAAAATTCGGCTAACCAAAATTGCACATTTCCACTGATATAGCCATACGTGCCAATAGTACCCCCCGCACACAAACAAAGATGGAATAATAAAATGACACATATTATAAACGATCTAAAGAGTACCTATTTGGAGTCACCAATAAGGAGGTCGAAGTGCATCTCCCTCTATACACTTATTATTCTTTACAGTTGTTTTTTTTCATCAAATTTGCGCACCTTTCAATTTAAGCATACGTTTAATGGATTCGCGACGAGGTAGGTACTACCTGCACTCATTTTTTTTATGCCTCAAGTATATGTATCTACAGATATACCTAACCCACGTATGCATATTTGCGCGTGCCACGCTGAGCCTGGGAGGCCCTACACCGACACACAAAAATGCCCCTGCAAAAAACGCACTAAAAAAGAAGCACAAGTGCAGGCAATCTCGTATCGCCTCATGAAATGCGAAGGGATAACACTTTCCTGAGCTCAACATCAGCAAGCAAAACGTTGCGCACAAGGGTTTTCCTCACGTGTAGAGGCTGTGCACGCGATAAGCGACCCGCCTTTCCACAAAAGATATGTATTTACGAACTTACATACGAACATAGATTACTAACGTACTCTACATGCATTCACGTCCCCGTGTGCACAATGACTAATGAACGCAACGACTGGCACCCTCCACAAGTGTATATGCATTTTCTGTGCATATAAAAAAGAAAAAAATAATAAAAAATAAAGCAATAGGTCCAGGAATGGCTCAATTCCGTAATCGCGCAGTGGTGCAATCAAGTTAACCAATTTTTAACTGTCCCATAAGTCGTAGAAGGAACAGGTACCAAAACATTGCGACGTTAAAAAAAAAAAAAAAAATTATGTGCTGTAGCCGGTAACGACATGATTATGAGGGGAACACTAAATACGTGAAAAGCAAAATACATATCCCACTTTATAAAAAAGGTAAAAAAAATTATATAATTGTGAAAGGGAGATATAGCAAAGCGAAAATAAAGAGGAAAACAAACAAACAAACTGATAAGCTTCGCGCATATTTTACGCATATCTAAGAAAAACAAATTGTGAGAAAAACAATTTTCCAAAGCCTTCACTTTTTTAATATAGTACCCAATGCGCATTCGAACATATTTACAAAAATGAAAATATAAAAAGAAGCAAAAGGGGTATCACCATAAGAGCCAAATCTCACTCATGTGGATACGCACAAACATTATGAAGCATACATAAAACTGCTTGGCACATGTAGGAACGTACATATTACATTATCGCATACGTGTATATATTTTACATCCTTGTGCAAGCAACATTTCTAATAATTTACGCAACCCAATAGTAAAACTTTTTCTTTTTTTTTTTTTTTTTTTTTTTTCATAGAAAGGTGGGAACTTGTGGAGGCAAACTTTTTTTTGCACGCTCTATTAATCTTCACACCGTAAATGCTATATAGCGGTTTTGTGTCCCACAGAAAAATAAACATGCGGTGTTTAAAAAGTGTTTGGTTTGGACGTGGAGA